>NW_026694932.1:0-97642 GCF_021218885.2 Marmota monax
AAAACTCTGTTCACACAGGTTTTAGTAAGTTAGCCTTTTGTTAGTAATTTCCTGCATTTCAGAGAAACTGCATTGCCTGAATTTGTGATCCCAGGAAGCTTAAGAAGCATATGACCCACTCATAGTTCACAGTTACACATTTCCCATGGTTATACTTGATATAAGCATTATAAGTTGTTGTATATTCTTATAAATAAACCTGTATTTACTCAAGTTCAAGTCAACTATTGGGATAGTTTTTAGAATGAAGCGAAATGGTGTCTGGCTGTGGGGGATGGGAGTATGATGTTCATGATTCCTGCTGGTACTTACTGAGAAATGATTTCTTTTTTTTTAACATTTGGATTCTATATTTATACAAACCAACAATTAAGCCTCATCATAAATAAGAAGTTGAATAAATATAACTTAAAAACAATAATTTAGGGGAAATTCATCACAATAACCTATTTATAAACAGGGAAGCATTGACAAATGAAATAAAACCAAAAACTAATCTTAATGTGAATGTTTACAATGGAAAAGTCAGAAAGATTTCTTAGTTCACCATATATATAACTTAGAACATATCAAGTATTTGGAATTATTTGTAAAAATATGTACATCAGCTTCCATTTAAATAAGAAAGTACTAAAAACTTCACAAACTGAACATTGTTACTTAATTATTGTTAAATAATTTAATTTACTTTGCCATAGAGTAAAAGAGAGTAATAGTGATAATGCAGTGGAAAAATGCATAGGGTAATTTCTCAAGTGTTTAGTTTCTCATGCATTTACATATATGCACATATCATATACAACTTTAAGGACAGATTTTCCATTTCAAAATTGTGGAAGAAATTTTATTTCATTTTTTTACTAACAAGAATTCATTTCTGAACAGCATTTTCAGGTATTTGAAATTATAAATTCTAGAAACACCAAAATGCATTATCCACTTATCAGGGAACATATGAAGACATTTCTCACCTCCCTCCATCTTTCTATTTATCTCTTTCTCTCTCATACACACACAAACACACCTACATACACACATACAAAAGCACACAATGAACATATAGACGTGTAGACACACACACATACACACACACATATACACATATACATAAACACAATAAAGTTATAGTAATTATTACTATAAAAGATATAGCATGAGATAAGGAAATTCTCAATGAAACCAGCCATAATCTTAGTGCTAAGGATTTTTGTTTATTTTTATTCTTGTTTTTCAATTATTCATTAAGGAGAATGAAATACAAAATAGTGTATATTACAATGCATATAAGATAGACACAAAATAATTACCAAAGCTCTGTAGCTTCTTTTACTGAGACATGAATCATTTTCCTCCTGAATTCTCTTGAAGAAAGCCTTTATTTTATAGTAGTAAAGCAACAGTGAATTTTATAAGCTGTTAATTATGATGATGCCCCCTGAGAGGTAGTGTCATAAGGTCTATGTGTAAAACAGGAAAATGTTGTTGGGACAAAACCTTGGTCAGCTGTAAACAATAAAGCTAGATTACTTTTTCACATTTATCAACAAAAGAAATGTCACATGAATGAATTATTTAAATATGGAAAATTAAACAATTGTTAGAAGAAAACACATGATTTCAAAATAAGTAGTTATTGTTTTAAAATAATATGCATATTTATGATATAGATAAAAATATAAAACAAACTATTGCAAAACATAAATTAATTTTACAAAAAGAAATATATCCTTTTGCGAAAAGGATATTTTATTATATAATAATTCATATAATTAATATTTAGTAATCAATATAAATTTGATAATTAAGTGAAGTATATCTAAATAAATTATTTAAAAAGAAATACTAAATTTTATAAACATAGGAAAAATGCTCACTTTCACATATATTTAAACAAATGTACATACCCCAAAACATCAGCATATTTATTATTAGCAGCTTCTAGTGCTGTTGGGAGAATGAATTGGAGAAAATTTGTAAAATGTTTATATTAGTGCATGATAGTTATACATTATATTGGGTTCATTTTGACATACTCATTCATGCATGGAATATAAGTTGCTTGATTTCAGTTCCAGTACTTCTACTTTCCCTCCTTTTGTCTAACAACCTTGATACACTTCCTATATTTTATTGGTCTTCCTTTTATTTATTTATTTTTTTAAATTGGTGCTTTATAGATATACAAGAACATGAAATTCGCTGTTATATAAATAAATATATATTGCGTAATTTGGTCATATTCATTCCACAGTTCTGACCTTTCCCCATTTCCCCTCCCTCCATATCTATGTGCTTTCTATCCTCCACCAATCTCCTTTCTGTCTTCATGGAATTCCCCACATTCTTCTTGTTTTCTTCTAGCTTCCACATGAGAAAAAAAAAATTGATCATTTACTTTCTAAACCTGATGCATCTCACTCATCACGTCCTTCAGTTTTATCCATTTGCCAGCAAATGTAATAATGTCACTCCTATTTATGGCTGAATAAAACTGTTTTATATACACACATATATGTTTTATATACACACATATATGTGTATGTTTGTGTATATATATACACACATTTAACATATACATATACATATACATGTACATATACATGTATATGTATATATATATTTTTTTTTCTTTGTCCATTCATCTATTCATAGGCCCCTGGACTGATTCCTTAACTTGATTATTGTTAATCGCACTGCTATAAATAGTGATACACCTGTGTCATTATATTATGCTGATTTTAGTTTTTATGGATAAATACAAAGGAATGGGATAGCTGGATCACATAGTTCCTTTCTCAGTCTTTTGAACAGCCTCCATATTGTTATCCTAAGTGGTTGTACTAATTTGCACTCCCACCAACAAAGTATGTGTGAAACTTTTTACTCACATCCTTATCAGAACTTATTATTATTTCTATTTTTAATGATTGCCATTCTAATAAGAGAGAGATGAAATTTCAGTCCAATCTTGATTTGCATTTCCCTGATTTCTAGGGATGTTGAGACTTTTCTTGTTTATTTGTTGGCCATTTGTATTTCTTCCGTTTAGAAGTCTCTGTTCAGTTCTTTTGCCCATTTATTGATAGGGTTATGTTTGTTTGTTATTTTAGATTTAGGTTTTTTGAGTTTGTTATATATTCTGGATATTAATTCCTTGTCAGAGAAGTAGCTGGCAAAAATCTCCCTATCTGTGAGTTCTCTCTTCATATTCTTGTTTCGTTGGCTCTGCAGAAGGTTTTTAATTTGATGCTATCCCACTTATGAATTCTCAGTTTAATTTCTTGAACTTCAGAGGTCTTGTTAAGGCAGTTGGTGCCAGTGCCAATATGTTGAAGTATTGGGCCCATGTTTTCTTCTATTAGTTGTGAAGTTTTTGGTCTAATTAATTCTTAGATCTTTGGTCATCTTTTAGTTGACCTTTCTGCAGGGTGGGAAAAAAAGGAACCTAGTTTCATTCTTCTATATATAGATATCTAGATTTCTCAGCAACACTTGTTTACAAAAAAAGGCTATTTTTTTTCCTCCAAAATATGCTTCTTGCACCTTTGTGGAGTAATGGGTGACTGTATCTTTGTGGATTTTTTTATATGCCTTTTATTCTATTCCACTGGTCTTCATGTCCGTTTTGATAACAACACCATGCTTTTTTTCACTACTACAGCTCTGTAGTACTGAAGTCAAGCCCTTGTCCTAGAGATGTGGAATGGTGGCCTGGAGCATGGGCAGCAAGCATGGGACAGTAGCCTTACAGATCTTACCACACCAGTGTGGACCTGAGGTTCATCAAGCCAGAGAGAAGGTGAGGCAGGGCATACCAACCTGCATGCTATGGCAGGGCAGCACAGCCCAGTTCCAGTGAGAATGTCAACTCTGCAAAGCACTGCAGCTGGAAACTCCGAGCATCCGCAATCACATGGCCTCAACTTCCTGCTTTCCAACCAATGATGATAAAATGAAAGTGGGGCAGACCCAAATGGAAGTTCAGACTCAAGTGTTAACCAATTGCGTCAGTGCTGGTCCTATTCCTGATTAGCATAGGTTTGAACAAATAGCATTAATACTTTTTTCAAATACTGATTTCCATAAGTTTGAACCCATAGTGTTGACTCAGTGCTCTATTAAACCCTAGACTAGCAGACTCAGGTAGTAACCTGCTATCAGGTGCCTTCTTGCCTTTGCAAGAGTTCTGTTCTTATTCTTCACACTTGAATAATCCCTACTCCTTTCACTCTTGTATTTTCCTTTCATGACAAAAACATGGAAAGAAACTGGTAATAAGCTGCTAGAGTCTATTACAACACTGGAGGGCATTACTCCCATTAAGAGCTGCAACACAGAGCTGCAGCATGCCACTCAAAGGTAGTGGAAGAGAATTGGGTTTTGACTGCTGGGACCCTCAGATGTGATGCCAGTGAGGATTCCTTGCTGTGATTAGCTACTAACTCTAAAATGGGCTTTTTTGGCTATAGAGATCCACAGGTTACTCAGAATCCACCCACAAACAGGAGTGATTTATGGAGTGAACTCTGGTTTCCCTATCATTTGAGATGAGGCATTGTGATGACTCCAGCATTACTTCTCTCTCTCAGGATTGCTTTGTCTGTGCTGGTTCTTTAATTCATACAAATATATTTTAGAACTGATTTTTCTAGTTCTGTAAAGAATGGCATTGTTATTTTGATGGAGACGGCATTAAATCTGTATAATTCTTTTGGTAGTATGGCTATTTTGACAATGTTAATTTTGCAGATCCAAGAACATGAAAGTTCTTTCCATGTTCCAAGGTCTTTTTCAATTTCTTTCTTCAGTGTTCTATAGTTTCTATTGTAAAGGTCTTCCACCTTCTTGGTTAGATTTATTCTCAATGTGTTTGGTTTCTTTTTCTGAGTTTATTGTGAATGGAATAGTTTGTCTAATTTTTTTCTTAGCAGATTCATTACAAAAGTGTAAGAAAGCAATTGATGGACATATCTTGATCTTGTATCCTGCTACATTGCGGAATTTGTTGATCAGCTCTATAAGTTTTCTGGTGGAGTTTTTTTTTGGGGGGGTCTTCTAGATATAGGATCATGTCATCACCAAACAAAGATAATTTGACTTCTTTTCATATTTGCATCCTTTTAATTTCCTTTTCTTTTCTGATTCCTCTGGTTAGAATTCCAAGAACATGGAGACTAGGAGTGGTTAGTCTTGTTTCTAATTTAAGAGGAAATGCTTCTAGTTTTTCTCTGTTCAGTAGGACAGTGCCCTTCAGTTTGTTTTCAATAGCCTTTGCAACTTTGAGGTAAATTCCTTTTGTACCTAGTATCCTAGTTTTTCCAACATTTTTAACATGAATGGGTGATGGATTTTTTCAAAAGCTTTTTTATTTTATTTTTTTGCTTCTATTGAGATGATCATGTGATCCTTAATTGTCTTGAATTAAATGTGTATGTTGAGTCAAATTTCCATCCCTAGGATAAAGCTCACTTGGTCATGTAGTCATGTAGTACTATCGTCTTAAGGTGTTTTTGAATGTGTTTTGGCAATATTTTATTAATGATTTTTGTGTCTGTGTTCATTAGTAGTATTGGCCCATACATTTTTTTTTTCTCCATATGTCTTTGTCTCATATCAGGGTGACATCAGCTTCACAGATGAATTTAGCAATTCCTCCACACTTTCTAGTTCTTGGAATAATTTGAAGAGAAATGATGTTAGTTCTTCTTTGAAAATATCATAGAACTTGGCTGAAAATCCATCTCATCCTCAGCTCTTTATGGTTGGATGGTCTTTTTAATTGCTTCTTTAATCTAACTGCTTGTTATTGGTCTATTTTTGTTTCTTATATGCTCATGGTTCAATTTGTATAGATCATATGCATTTAGAAATTTTTCAGTGTGTTTTAGTTCCAATTTATTGGAATATAAATTTTCAAACTATTTTCTAATAATTCTCTTGATTTCAGAAGTGTCTGTAGTGATATTTTCTTTTTCATCTCTGAGGTCTTCTCTCTCTTAGTTTTGCTAAAGGTTTATTAATCTTGTTTATCTGTTCAAAGAACTACTTCTTTCTCACATTGATTTTTTTCTCAATTTCATGAATTTATCTCTGATATTAATTACTTTCTGTCTTCTATTGACTTTGTAATTAGTTAGTTCTTCTTTATCTAGGGATTTGAAGTTTTATATTAGATTATTTATTTAGGATACTTCTTTTTTTACATAGGCACTTTTATGGCTAACATTATTTGTGATTTCTTCTAAGATTAGATAAGTGTTTATATCAATTTTTCATCTCAAGAAAAGATTTCATCATTTTCTCTCTTTTTTTTTTCTGGTAGTTATTTTAAGACGTCCGTGAAGTTAAAGATACGACAATGAAATACTAGAAAAAATAGTATATTTGTGATCTATGGTAACCAAATATTATTTAAAAAAAACATATTGTTATTACAAATGAAAAATTGTGTTCAAATACTAAATTTCTACATTTGGAGACTAACAGTCCCCTAGAGGGTTTCTTTACTTCTTAACCTGTCTGTGGAACTTTAAATTACAAAGAATTATAGTTAACAGAGTCTAGAAGTCAAAATTGTATATGTGGAGGAAAAACACATCTTGAATCATCTTAACATTTTATTTCATCTCAATTTGATAGTTATAACAAATGCTATTTAGTTAAAGTTTAATCTGAATTCCCCTTATCTCTTCTTTCAAAAAGCAGAACACTGCTGTGCATTATCCATGTAATTTATGAGCAATAACAGGAACTGTTGTCCCAGTAAAATATTTCAGCAGGATTTAAATCATAGACTATGCATCTGTAGATATTACAAAGTATATTTAATGCATATATTTGAAAACCTCAAGATAACAATATGTTTCTGAACTAAGCACACTGAGACTTTCTTATTATTTAACAATTCAGGACATTAGAATTTAATGAATGACTAATATGTTAACTGTCACATATTAAATACCAGCAATGTATATGCAGTTGTGTACATGTTGGCGTGTATAAGTGTGTCATGATACCATGTGTGGATGGCATCATGATTCTTAGTCTTGAAATACTGACCAAAGAACTAGGGAATGGTAATGCTGATAAGAAATCAAATCTAGTTAAGTATTTTGTCATAATTTGTCAAGGATTTTTAAAAAAATATGTTAATCACATAATGTATTATTGACTAATAAATATTCTAAAACCAAAGCATCTTTGTATGAATAAGTAATATTAAATACTTTCATTTTATTTCTTTCATCATACAATGGAGGAGTTATGTTTGTTTTGTGGGGGGCACTCTATTTCCTAACACTTCCTTATTGTAGATAACTGAGGTTTCTGATTTTTTAAGTCTTTCTTGTTGGTCTTTTAAATTTTTTATTGGACTGATATTTCCGAATCAAAAACATTAGCTTTATTTCCAATTTTTAATATTTGGATTGGGGGATTATGAGCCCTGAGGATTGGATTAACGTTTTGAAAACACCACTAAAAATATTGTACATATTTCCCTCAAAACAAGACATTGTACTAAATTTCAGATATTTTTCAAGTTCTTTGAACTTTTTCCATGAAGTTTTGATGATTTCATGTGCACAAAGTTACAAAAACCTATATCTGTTTTTATTGAGAACAAAGTTTCAACTTTGAATTCTAGGGTGGGAGATCCCTAAATTCAGTTAGTGCTCATAATTCCATTTTCTTCTTTCTTGGGTTATCATACTTTCATGCCTACCCAGACATACTTAGTATTTCATATCTAGAAATTTAGTGCTCAGGTCATTTCTAGTTACTGGCAAAGAAAAATGACATAAGAGAAAAGGTATCTTCCAGCAATTTCTTTTGATTCAGGAGCAATATACTTCATAAAATCCTTAATGCCACTGATCAGTTCAATCTACACTGTTCCTGGTGTATCTTTTAAAATACATTGCTAGATTGAAATGTGCTTTCTCTTCAATTTATCTCCAAGTTACTGCTAATAGTGTTTAAGCCAATTTTAACTGAAAATTTTTAGAAAGGATCAACTGTTTTGTAAGTATATATCTAAATCTGTGTGTAATGTAGTAGGTTCAATAATTTTAGGATTTAAGCTGAATTCTTAAAACAAATACTAAAACCATTTCCAGTGCTCACTGCAAGTCACAATGGGTGGCTCTACATGGATTCTAGGAAATTTAGGCATTTGATAGAGTAATGAATTTTATAATAGCATTACCAGTAGGGTGTTGCCAGTATCTTTATTTATAAGGAAGAATGACTGTTACACCTGTCTGTTTGGAATTTTGACAGAGAAGTAATCTTGCTGATGCAGTTTTCTTCTTCAGCTCCAGCATGAAAGGAAAAAAGCATTGGTTGGTAGCTTTTATTTTTTTATTTTATTTTTTAATTTTTTATTGTTGGCTGTTCAAAACATTACATAGTTCTTGATATATGATATTTCACACTTTGATTCAAGTGGGTTATGAGCTCCCATTTTTACCCCATATACAGATTGCAGAATCACATCAGTTACACATCCATTGATTTACATATTGCCATACTCGTGTCTGTTGTGTTCTGCTGCCTTTCCTATCCTCTACTATCCCCCCTCCCCTCCCCTCCCCTCCCCTCTTCTCTCTCTGCCCCCTCAACTGACATTCATTTGTCCCCCTTGTATTATTTTTCCCCTTCCCCTCACTTCCTCTTGTATGTACTTTTGTATAACTCTGAGGGTCTCCTTCCATTTCCATGCAATTTCCCTTCTCTCTCCCTTTCCCTCCCACCTCTCATCTCTGTTTAATGTTAATCTTCTTCTCATGTTCTTCGACCCTACTCTGTTCTTAGTTACTCTCCTTATATCAAAGAAGACATTTGGCATTTGTTTTTTAGGGATTGGCTAGCTTCACTTAGCATAATCTGCTCTAATGCCATCCATTTCCCTGTAAATTCTATGATTTTGTCATTTTTAATGCAGAGTAATACTCCATTGTGTATAAATGCCACATTTTTTTTATCCATTCATCTATTGAAGGGCATCTAGGTTGGTTCCACAGACTTGCTACTGTGAATTGTGCTGCTATGAACATCGATGTAGCAGTGTCCCTGTAGCATGCTCTTTTTAGGTCTTTAGGGAATAGACCAAGAAGGGGAATAGCTGGGTCAAACGGTGGCTCCATTCCCAGCTTTCCAAGAAATCTCCATACTGCTTTCCAAATTGGCTGCACCAATTTGCAGTCCCACCAGCAATGTACAAGTGTGGTTGGTAGCTTTTATGAAAGTGTGATTTATCCACCGTCATCAATAGCTTCCATCACAGTGATAGCACCTACAAGGGAGACTCCCCCCTCACAGACCTTTTGCAATTATTCCAAATTGTACAAGTACAAAATTGCCTTTATTGATGTATTTTTATGAAACAAGGAAGATGAAAGGTGTACGCCAATCTAGAAATCCTTTTGTGTAGACTAAAATACTAATAGCAGTTATCCAGAGTAATCTTTGGAGGAAAATGTGTTTAAGGTGTTTTATGAGTTTTATCAACATCATATAAGCTTATGATAAATAATAAATTATGTCCTATGCATATTTTAATAATGGTACAATATCCTTACTCATTTCATATAATTAACAATATTTGGGAAAATTTGTTTGAAGGCTTCAACCAAGTTATTCTTATAGGAAATACATCCGCAGCAGTGGCGCACACCTGTAATCCCAGTGGCTCGGGAGGCTGAGGCAGGAGACTCACGAGTTCAAAGCCAGCCTCAGCAAAAGCAAGGTGCTAAGAAACTCAGTGAGACCCTGCTCTAAATAAAATACAAAATAGGGCTGGGAATGTGGCTCAGTGGTTGAGTGCCCCTGAGTTCAATCCCTGGTATCAAAAAAATAAATAAATAAATAAAAAGAAATACAAATTTCATGTGCCAATATATCCTAAAAATAATACACATTTCTTTGATAAATGTAAAATAAAATGAATAAATTCCATATTGCATTTTTATTGACTTTATATGTTTTTCATTTTTCTATTCAAATTTAATTTTTATTTTGCATCGTCCTTGTGTCTAACTAACCAATGCAAGATAATTTTCCAGAAGGGACAGAATTCAGGGCAACACTTTATTTACATTTACCAACCAACTTATTATAAAGACTGTTTTAAATGGTAAAGATGAACAGCCTGCTGAAGCAGTGCGGTCCTCTCTTGAAGCAGAGCAGTCTCAGTAGCTGGACCTTTTCGCCCTATTGAATTGGAGGGAAGTACTCTCCCAGCATGCAGATGGATGCCTTCATCAACCCAGAAGTCCATCCATCCAATCGTGTTGTTCCTGACTTTTGTGGAGCTCTAATGCCCAACCCTCCCCTCCTATCTAGGGGTGGCCATTCTAAGTTACTTTACTGGCACATATTCAAGCATGACCAAAAGGAATGCTTTATGAATAACAAAAGAAACTCAGATATATCAACAGTTTAAAGAACTTTAGAAATTCCTTGACAGAAAAGAAAGGGGAGTGCAGTCTACTTTCTTTTACAGCACCACATCCTCAGTACCCCTCCACCAGGTGTCCACACTGACCAAGAAGGGAACCCAGACTGAACTTCTATTCTAACTAGAAATAAGGAAATTAGAGCCCAGCCACTTCTGTTGGAGTGCTTAGGAGAAGCTGGATAATGCAGGTTTCTTGAGTACAGAGCCTCAGGCATAATAACCACATATCCAGATTTTAAAAATCATTCATCATGCTCCCAAGAAAGAAACAATAAGCAGGTGATAGAAGAATAAAAATTATCCAATCTAAGCAATGGATAGAAAACAGACAGAAAAATAAAGTACACAGAATCTCAGTGACTTAGGAGAGTATAGCAGAAGATCTAATATCCACAGCATGGATCCCCAAAGGAGTGGAGAAAATGACAGGGACTGAAAAACAGTACTCGAATAAATAATAACAGAAACATCCAAAGGGCATAAATAAACCTAAAGATGCAAGAAAGGAAGAGAATCCCAGTCAGAGTGAAGCCAAAAAAATCCATACTACAGTCAGGCTTCTGAAAACCATAGAAAAGAAGAAAAAAAAAAACCTGGAGAATTATGGAAGAAACAAGACCATGCATAATGGGAAAAACAGTTCCAGGGACAGCAGGTTTCTCATCAGAAAACACAGAGGCCACATAGAAGTTGCATGCTTTGTAAATGCCAGAACAAAAGAACTATCAATAAAGGACCTTACATCCTTCGGAAATGGAAATGCCCTTTGGGAATGGATAGGAAATAGAGATATTCTCCAATTAGAAAACAACTGTTAGAGTCTGTAAACAAGTCAAAATAACACCTGGCATTTTGCCAGGGGAATGTTAGAGTTCGTAAACAAGTCTGGATGGTGCCTGGCAAAATGCCAGAGGGAATGGTTTAAGAAGTAACAAAAGCTAGCCATTAAGTGTGGAGATTCCTGATTGGTTGACTGCTGTATCTAGTTTATGTTAATTAGATAAGCTGTGTGGAATGTATAAATACTGCTCCTGTCCTGCAATAAACGGCTTCCACTCCTGCTGTATCAACGTACACAAGTTATTCGTCACCCCCCCCCCCCGTTATTTTGCTGCAGCCAGCCGGACTGTGGCAAACAACAACAACAACAACAACAACAAAACAAACAAACAAAAAAAAAACACGAGAACCTATCACTGCAAGACCTAACTGAAATAAATGGCCCAAATGAATTTCTATGTACAAAAGTGACTGCACAAAATAAAAGCACCAGGAAGGAAGAAAGAATCTGGTAAGGTAAATACATATAATAAAGAACTTCATAAGGTAAACTATAGGTAAATGAAATACATTTTTGTTTTCATGAAACTTTTAATTTATTTTTGAAGCAAAGATAATAACCCTGTCTGATATGGTAATAAATGCACGTAGAGAAAAGGCTTAAGACAATTATATATGCACTGGAGAAAAGGGGGACATAAAGGGACATAAATTTTATATGCTTTAGTCACATTGTTAAAATATTAACACAAGGAGATTGTGATGTCATACTAATGTCATTCAATGCCTAGATTGATCACATACATAGAAAAAGCTAAACAAGAAGATTCACCAAAAATACCACTGTTTAATCAAAATAGAATTCTAAAAAATTATTCAAGGACTTAAAATCAGAATACTACAGTGACACAGCAACATCAATGTTTATACAGTAGCTCAATTCACTATAGCTAAACTATGGAGCCAATGTAGGTGTCCTTCAAATGATGAATGGATAAAGAAAATGTGGTATATATACACAATAGGATATTACTCACCCTTAAAGAAGAGTGAAATTATGGTATTTGTAGATAAATGGATGGAGAATATCAAGATAAACAAAATAGGCCAATCCCAAAGAACTGAATGTTTTCTCATATGTGGATGCCAATTCAGAATAAGGGCAGGGGTTGCTAGGGAAAAATAGAAGTACTTTGGATTACGTAAAGGGGAGTGAAGGGAAATGAGAGGGTATGGGGACAAGAAGGATAGTAGAATGGATTGGATAGTATGACCCTATGTGCATATATGACTACAGAACCGTGTACTCCTACATCATGAACAACCAGAAGCATGAGAAATTATACTCCATTTTTGTATGATGTGTCAAAATACATTCTATTTTCATGCATAACTAATTAGAACAAATAAAAAATTTTAAAAAGTTGTTCAAATAACCTATAGGAAGGCAGGAAAATAATCACAGAAATAAAATATAGGGCAAAAAAAGTGAAGACAAATGGAAGGTATAAACTCTAACATGTCAATAATTTCATTAAATATAATGTTCTAAATGTATCATTGCAAGACAAATATTTTTAAAGTGGACTAAAAAGATAGCACATTCAATCATGGTAAATGTTAACATCATGAAACTCAAAAAGAATGGCATAGACTAGTGGAAAGTAAGAGGATGAAAACAAAGGATATCAACAAAGACTAATTAAAATAAATCAGATAAAGTATATATTAGATATTATAGCTATCCAATTAAAGAAAATTATTAGTGACTAAAGCAACTCATAATGACAACTTGTATTGAAATAGGGTCAATACAAGTACATTAATCCTAAATGTATATACACCAAAAATAAGAGCTGAAAATTATGTGAAACAAAACTGATAAAACAAAAGGAAAACTGTCAAATCCACAGTTACTGTCACAGGCATCATTTCCTCTCCCTCAACAACTGATAGAGTAACTACAAGGAAATTAGAAATGATAAAACAGGAATGGCAATATCAACTAACATGACCTAGTGGACAATTATAGAATATTCCATTCAACAAAACACAATTCCCTATTTCTCCCAATGTTTAAGGAATATTCACCACAATGAACCATTAAAAAAAAAAAAAAAACTCAATGAATTTGTAAGAACTAAAATCATTCAGAATGTGTTCCTCAAACACAATGGAATTAAATAGAAATCAATAATAGAAAGATAAGAAGATAATCTACAACCTCTTGGAAACTAAATAGCATATTTCTAAATAATGATTCAGGGAGGAAATTTCAAGGGAATTGTTAAAGAAAATATTGAGCTGAAGGAAAATGAAATATAGCTTTTCAATATCCATGGGATATAGCCACAGCAATGCTAAATACATGCATTAGAATTTTTTTAAAAAAACTCAAATGAACTCTTAACTTTCACTTGAAAAAATATAGAAAAATAAGAGCAAAGTTAAAAGTTTGAATATAGAGCTTTTGCCATATATGTGATAGTCAAATAAGTTCTCCCAGTTTTTGACATTCTGTTTATTTTATAGAGACCTTAAAAAGAAAATTTATTACTTTGATACCTTCCATTTTACCAATCTTTGCAACAATTCCACTTAAAAAAAATATCCTGGAATTCTATCTGGCTGCAATTTGCAGAAGAAGCATAAGTGATCCAAAAGAAATTAAATTCATTTCAGCACTAGTTAAATATTTAGGAGATGAGAAAAAAAGAAAGTGAGAGAAGAGTCAAAAGCTCATGATGACACTGATCAAATTAGTTGAAAAGGTCCCTTATGAGCCAGCTGCTCTTAATATAAAGACTGACATCCACTAGGGCACATCACCCAAAAAGCTAAAACGATTTGGGATTGGTAAAAAAACAAAAAAAAAAAAAAAAGAAAGAAAAGAAAATTCATTTTAGATGCAATAAAATTAATTGTATGTAAAAAAAATCACGAAGATCACTTTTTATTTTTGAACTCAATATAAAGCTTGTTTTTACTATTCTTACCCTGAGATCACAAGAGGCTTCAAATTACTGCACCATTACCTTGTGTTGACAGTGGGGTCCCTTGCACAAAAATATTCTCAAGTTCTGTTGTTTCCATTGCTTTAGGTCTTCTCTTTGCACTAGGTCTCAATGAGCATCTCTCTACCCTTTTTGTTATCAATAAGAGTTGTTGCTTCTATGTGGATGTGAGTAGAGGAGTTAGTTATCATATTAAACCTGTGTTCTGGCATGGATTTATTCCTGGAAATTGAGGGTGAATCCTCTGGTACTTGTGGCTCCCACAGTTGGAGTTCTGGGCTTTCATGGTTGTCTGTAGTCTTCCCATCAATAGAGTTTTGTTTGGTTTTGTTTGCTAACTCCCTTTTCCAATGTGCTGAATTTCCACAAATGATAAAAAACCCCAATCTCTTGGTGACCTAAGTAAAAGAATGTTTTAAACACTATTATTTACCATGTATATCCATTAACACCTAAAATTTTACTGTAACACCCCTTGTGTATTGTGTTCTAATGTTGTGTTTTATTATGATATTAAGAGTAAAAAAGCCATAATCTTACACTTAGTTTATACTTCAGAGTTCTGTGTATTTAATGTTTTGAGAAATTTTTAATATTTTTTAAAATGTCATATGATTTAATAAAGAACCATGAGGTTCTGTTTAGAATAAAAATGCTGTATTCTATTTAATGTTATATTGATGTTATTTTCTTTAAAAACACTCAGCTGTAAAATTTTAGTATGATTTTTTTTTGTCTTTTGGTCAGAGCTCAGTGTGATCTTTAAGGAGACAAAGATAAAAAAATAAAAGGAAATGCTTAATGTACACATATGGTATAAGATAAATTACTAAGGGAAATATTTACAATGGGAAAAAGATGCAAAGAATATGGAGGTAACTTTTCATACTCAAAAATTTCCTGGGAAGATTAACTCTTTCAAGACTGAATAAAAATTAATATACCATTAATACTATACATTCTTTAGAGATGTATCAGTTAAAATCCTCAATGGAAATAAAAGAAATATATACATTTTCCCCAAGTTATTAATATATTTGTCAGTAAAATATATTTGTCAGTAAAAATGTTACTAGGTGATATCTCAGATTACAACAGCTTGTGTTTGGTCATCAAACACAAAAAAGTGGTGACAGGTAGAGAAAAGAATAGAAATTGAGTGGAGAATAATTTCATTTGTTGGTTAATTGAGTAATTAATCATTTTAAGATTTTATTGCATACATTTTGGCAAGTACAGAAATTTCTCATATATCCCTGAATAACTTCTCACATCTATTAAGAAAGGTAAAAATGTTACAATTGATGGATCCACATTGGTACATTCAGTTCATTGACACATCTTTATCATGCAACCTCCATTATTTACCTTAGGATTTATTCTCAGGTTTGGTCATATATAATATGTATTCATCATTATGGTATCATAAAGAGCATTTTCACTGCTTTAAATGTCCTCTGTGCTGTGTCTGTTTATGCTTCCCCACAGCCATTTTTTAATAAAAAATATTTTTTTTAAAATTAGAATTTGTTATACAACCAGAGTATTTCAGATTATGAAATTTTGTTTTAAGCTAAGAACTATATCCATAAGAGAAAAATTTAAAGGTGACTATTATGTGAGAAACTCACTAGATAATATCATAACAGTTATCTTCATCAGAGAATATAAGATCAAAACCATGGCACTTTATAGGATCATCAACAATTGTCCATAGAAAACAATGTTTGCTAATTACATTTTTAAATTATATCATTTTTACCTGCTTTCCTTTGGCTTGCAAAACCTAAAACTGCTTTGATGTTCTCTATGGTAGTGCTTTGCAGTTGAGAGCGTCTTTCAAGTCAGACATAATATTTCACTTTTTGGTGAGTTTCTTTCCACAACCTCCATCCTCTCAGTGTGCACTGACAGCATTGAGATGAATTTGTAATTTTCCTCTCAGATCATTGTCCTTCTACAAAATCTACGTGAGAAGGAAATTCAGAACATTTCCATAAGCAGAATTGCTTCCAAGATCTTGCATTAAATCAACAAGACTTGACATATTGTATCTGAGAATGAATGCTGTCAAAACATTTTTTTACTATTTATAAATTACTTATTAATATTATAAATATTATAAAATCTACAATATGATTAATTTAACACTCTCAAAGCTTTTTTACATTTTTATAAAATATTTAATATTATTACTAATAAAGTCTAAGTTTCAGAATTCAGTTCTTAAAAATATTGCTATTTATTTTTGTTACTGTTGTATATGTGTGTCTGTAATTTTTGTTTTCTTGATTGGCGTGTGAGAATAATTTAGGCACTGCAATATGCATATACTCTCTGGGTTTGCAGATGAATGGAATTTGAAACAAAAGCAAAAGCATTTCCACTAGTAGCATGTTGGTGTTAGGATTTTAGATTCTTTGTCATGGTGCTAACTTTTCAGTCTCAAATTCCTTCACATGTGTTTAGAGCATTCTCTCTTTTTCTGTCTGAATAAAGTACTTTCTACTATGTCTGATTGGCATGGAGCAGGGCAGAATTTCTCAACTCTGCAGATTCTCTGGGTGTTGTTGGCAGATTGGGTTGGATACTGGGTTGAGAGATCAGCCTGTGCTTTGTTGATGGTTGAGTAGCATTCCTAGCTGCTATCCACTAGAGGCCAGTGGCATCCCTCTCCAGTTGTGAAAACCAAAATGTCTCCAAATATTGCCAAATATCTGGGGCAGTGTATCTGATGGAATGGAAAGGAGTCGATACTTGGAAAAAGCTAAATCTAGATTTTAAATTCCTTTTCTGCTGTGGATTTAGCGTGGGTGAATAACTTAACTTCTCTAGACTTCAGTTAATAAAGTTACCTCATATTTGCTGCAAACATTAAAGGACAATATATAAAATACATACATCAGCTTACATATGCTAGCTTGTCCACAGCCCTAAATATACTAGGTACTTCTTAATTCTTTTGACATTTGGCCACATGCATTTAGCCAGTTTTAATACCGACCCTTTGGTATAGTACACAGAATCCTTAAAACTTCATTCCTGTTCCCCACGAGTCACTTTTTCTTTGCCTGAGCTGCTATGGGTCGTCATTACTAATCTGTCCTATTATTCCTCTCTCTGACTAGATGTGAATTGTTTGTTCTCTTTCCTGGACATATAGATCTTCAAGATAGCTGTCTGAAATTGGAAAGATTCTTGTTCACTTCTTTTTTTTTTTTCTGTGTCGGCCTCTGAGGTCGTCTTGTCATAGATGAAGGTGTACAGGAGCAGAGGTGTTATTTTCAGCACAGAGCCCTCTTGAGTGGCCTCTGTGGAGCTGGTATTCTAGTGTTCACCAGCATCTCAATATCAGACACTGATGTCACTTGAAACATTTGCAATTTCAAATGTTTCAGTGGGTCACAAAGCAAAGCAAAACAAGAGGAATGATAATAGAAGCAAGAGCAACTACAACATGTATTTTTGTTTTCAAGTGTTTGAAGTCCTCCTTCATCGCTTACTCTGAGAATTACAGTTAGAAGTCTTTCTTTTACTGGACCCTTTAATTTCAGCCCTACTCTTTTGATAGAATTGCATTGCTATTGTTCACTGTTATTATGTTTGTTTATCACTTTGTTTTGATTGCATATCACTTGTGGTTATCAGGAATAATCAAATTTTTCAGTATTAAAGTGAATGTGAAGGAAACTGAGGGGAAGAAGACCTAAAAATCAAACATGCTGAAAGGCATAGAAAACATCTGGGGGAATCAATCAGAGATTTAAGAGAAATGGAAAAATGAGTAACCAGTTGTTCCAGTAACATATATTGAAAGGCATTTATATTTCACCACCAGATTTTTTGTTGCTGTTGTATAAAATCAACTTAGTATTAAAATGTGGCTCTCTTTCAGAATTTTTCATGTTGTTTCATCCATATAGATCCTTATAGCATTACCACAGTTACTTAACTAATATATTATTAAAGTGAATGTCAAAATTAGGTAATGTATGTCCTCCAAATACGTATGTTACAATATTATTTTGTAATAATAATAATCTGATTATTTTTGTATTTCCAATAAAATTGTAAAATGTCTGTTATTTCCTAGAAAAATAATAAACTTCCTGTGATTATAATTCGGATTGCATTAATTCATCGATCTAAGAAAAATTAGTTTTAAAAGGTTCTTCCAGTTCATGAATATGGTACATCTCCACTCATTCTTATATAATTTCTTACAGGACTTTTTTGTGGTTTTCAATGTACAGTTCTTAACACATTTGGTTCTGGTGATCTGTAAGTACTTTCTAAAAAAGGAAATTTTAATATTTGCAATTAATTGCTATTTTTTATGGAAATACATTTTGTTTTGTTTACTAATATTTTACCTTGAAAACTTACTAAATATTTCCAAATACAACTTACATCTCAAAGTACACATATTTAATATATACAATCTGATAATTTTGAACATCTTCATATACCTGTAGAATCATCACCATGGTCACTTTTCCTTGCTGCTTTCAGAATTCTGTTTGTAGTGCATTTTTGACAATATGACTATGTGTGTCTTAGTGAAGACTTTTTTGCATTATATTTTGAGTTATTTAAAATTTATTAATCTGGATATCCATTTCCCTCTTCAGATATAAGGAATTTGAGCTGTTATAATAATACAATTAGCTTTCTTCCTCATTTTCTCTTTCCTTCTGAGATTACCACAATGAATATATTGATTCACTTGATGGTGTCTCAGAAGTGCGTTAAGCTTTCTCCACTTTCTCCTTTTCTTTCTTTTCTTTGTTTCCTCCGTTTTCCTTCTTCTGTGCCCCCCCCCTCTTTTTTTCTCTTTTTTCTTTCCTTCCTTCCTTCTTTCCTTCTTTCTTTTTCTTCTTTTCTGCGTAATTTCAAATGACCTGTCCTCAGGTTCACTGATTCTTCCTTCTGTTTGATGCAGTCAGCTGTTGAAGTACTCTTTGGAACTTCTATGGGCAGTTATAGCATTCTTCATTTTCTGAAATTTGTTGTTGTTTTTTTTTTTGTTTTGTTTTGTTGTTGTCGATTTGTTTATCGTTTTTCTTTGTTCATAATCTTATTTAGTTCATGTATCATTTTCTTAATACAATTAATTTCTATCTGTGTTCCTCCTTAATTCAAGCTTCTTTAAGATAACTATTTTAAACGTTCTTAAATGAAGTTCATAGATCTTGATGTATTTAGGGTCAGTTATTGAAGATGATGGATTTTGTTCCTTTGGTTTTGTCATAGGTCCTGCCTCTTCCTATTCCTTATAGTTCTGCATTACTATTTGTACCTTACCATTTGTACATACTATTTGTGCATCCCCTTGTCATTACAGACGTGCTTTGACAGGGGAAAAAAAAAAAAAACCTTCAAAGTCAGCACATCTAGACATTTGTGGGCCTCTGAAAACTTTTCTGTAGGTCTGTATGCTGCACTTCTCTTTCTCCCTCATATGGGAGTCTGTTTTGTACCTTCTAACAATGTCACAGAGCTGCACTGGCTGCAGGAAGCTGCCTGGAGCATTTCCCTCAGGCAATGCACTGAAAATCCGTGACAGGGCATAGATGCTCAACTCCTCCTTCTCTCTCCTTGGTCAGTTCTCAGGGTTTGCACATTCTCCCTGTCTCTCAGTATTAAGGCACCTGTAGTAAATTCCTGGCTGCTATTAATTTTAGCTACACCCAGGCTTCTGAAGGACACCACTTCAAACAGCCCGCCCCCCAGGTGAACCAAGACAGAACTGGGTACCCCCGTCAGCACAGAGTCTAAAGCACTCTACCAAGTGAGCTCTATCCCCGTCCCTAAAACTTGAGTACATGTTCTACTTTTTTATTATCTAAAGTGAGAAATTGCAAGTGAAAACAATCTCTTGCAGGACTAACCTCTGCCAAACTAGGGAGAGGGTGATGCAGGTAAGGTAAGGTTGTTGTTCTCATGCATTTCATTGGAATTATTGTCAGTTTTCTCTTTCTTTTCCCATCTGGAATATTTTAATTTCTTCCCTGGAATCCAGGCCTGTCATTAAGGTATTTCGGTCTATATTCTGTTTTCAAATCAGGATTTTTGTGATGGGATGCTGGCATTTGCTCTTGTACAATATGCTGGCATCACTATTCCAGATCCTGATAATATTTTTAATGTTAGCTTTTTTTCTTGATTCTTATGATTTTCTACTTAACCATTTTTCCAATTGGAAGTTGAGATATTTTTTTCTCAATTAGTTGTTTCTAATTATGCTATTAATTAAACTTTATATTTATTATGCAGAATAATAGTTAATATGATTGGTGAGCATGGATCTTCTTGCCTTGCTCCCCAAAGTAGAGATAAAAAATTGCTATAAAATTAATAAATAAATAAATTTTAATAAATGAATAAATTCTTTAAATATTCCAAAAGTTATATAAAAAGGGATCTTCAAAATACATTTTATTCAAGGCTCAAATACCAGCACTATGTAAATGGAGACTAAAACACAAAATTAAGTAATACATAGGTAATACATAAAATGATAAATAGAATTTGCTTTTTCAAATAAGACAAAGTATCAAAATGTAATAAAAACACTTCACAATTTTGTTTAACTACATTGAAATGATTTCTGGCATTATAATGACAAAGAAAAATGCCAAGTTTTAAAAATATTTTTGAAATATAGTCTTTCATATTTTCACATTCAATGTCATTGGGTATATTATAATTTAACTTCTTAGAAAGATTTGGAATACAGGGCTGGGGGATATAGCTCAGTTGTTAGAGTGCCTGCCTTGCATGAACAAGGCCCTGGGTTCAATCCCAGACCACACACACAAAAAAAATATATATATATATACACAAGAAAGATTTGGAATACAAATCAAAATTCTTAAAAATGTTGAAGGCTTTGGAATAGTACTCAAAACAACAAGATCAGAACATATTTCAATAAAATGACTTTAAATCTTAGAGGACAAGGTTATTTCTTGTAGAGTTGACTTTGATTGTGATAGTGCTTTCTAAAAATAAAGTATTCGTTAAAAAGTTATAATTTATAAATAAGATGGAATATCATGTATCCTCAAATACAATTTCATTTTATAGTATTTCCCTTTATCTTTACAATGACCTAGAAAATCTCCTATGATTGGTCACTGGCTTTGTGTCTAGCTATTTTTCTTTTCCCTCCTTGAGCTCTTATTGTATTAATCTTGAACACAAGTATACTCTCACAGTAGGGTTGACACCAAGATGTTCCAAGACATACTTTTTGCTAAATCCTCTACTGTATGTGGTTTCTCAAATCTCTGATTTTATGAAGTCCAAGCACCCAAGCTAATAAAGCGACCTACGCTGCCTTCGTCCTTCAGTTTTTACTCCAGATCACCCCTACATGTCTACTGTTCACTGTCTTTTTCCATAGAACACATTGCTTTCTCATGTACTTTGGAATTTGTATATTTCTTGATTTTAATGTTCCAAGTTCATAGTCTCTTTTTTGCTGTGCTCTGCATAGACAAGAATCTTTCATTATCATTAGTTTGTTGTTGTTGTGTTTTTCTTTTATTCACGTATATATCTCAGGATCTAAAAGAATATCCAGTGCATGTTGAGTATAGGAAAATATTGAATGAGTGAATAAATGAATGAATGACTTTTCTTCTTTAGGGTGACTTCACACATAAATATTCATTATTTAATAAGCAGATAAAGCATTTCATTTTCAATCTCTGTATCCTCTATTGTCTTATTTGAGCCCCAAGCAAGCTACTATTAATAATAGCAGAACAATGCTCTATATATAAATTAAATGTAAAAACATGCTACTGACTGAAATTCAATATCACAAAAATTTTTAAATAATTTAAATTGTCTAATTTTTGAAACATGTCAGAGAAGATAACTTAATCATTTGCAAATATTCATTTAATGTATACTTCAGAACATAAAGTTTATTGCTTTTCATGAGGAATTATATTTGATATGTTTATTTGGTAATTGGATATCCATTTAATAATTTAGGTAGATTTTAGACAAACTTAGGAAAGATTTTAAAATGTTGTTCACTAGTGGCTCAAGTATGCAACTTAATTATAAGCAGCACAACAGTAACTGTGAAAAGCATATCAGTATTCATTTTTAGTTATCAGGAACACGGAAAGAAAGTATTTGTTTTCTCCCCACATTGTTTAAAACCATTCAGAATATCCAAGCAGATAATCCTCCTTTTAATTAAATATTAAATCTTGATATAACAAAGAAATGCTTAGAAGCTAAGTTTTTCATAAAAAAATTCATGTTACCACAATTTTCTGCTATGATCAGAATTTAAATACTGTGTTGAATAATTATTGATAAGGAAAATGAGTATGGCCTTCCTTAGTTTTAAGAAAAAAATATAGTTACCTTTGGGCAGATATTTCTACTTGACTTATATGTTCTACTAAAGACTACAAGCTTGCTAGCAAATTCTTAATAATTATCTCAAACAGAAAATTTTCAATATTATTTTCTGTATTAAAATTTTTCTGTTAAAAACAGTAAAATGAAAATGCCCTGTAAATAATGAAAAACTATTTACATGATTGTTTTGTTTCAGTGAATACCAGACTCTTCTCAGAGAAAAATTTACAGAGATGTACCAACTTTGTCAATACTGTCAAACTGGTATGCATAAACACAATAAATGGCTAATTGAATGAGTGTTCAAATAGACAATCAGTGACATAGAGAAGATTTTACCATACAAATATATGATAAAATGCACATTATTTCACTTAATTTGATTTTCTCCAAATGGTGAGGCATGCCCCCAAAATATGTCACTTTTGGTATAAATATTATTTTAAGCTAAACACTTGAAAACAAAATGGAGTTTCCTGAGAAATGGAGGTGAAAAACCCCCACATGAAAAACACTCTTTCTATGCTGGTAGCAAAGAAATACCCAAAAGTCAGAGTCATAGCTGGAGGAATTCTCTATAAGCAGACCTTGTTAAAATAATTCTTACCTTCCCTTAGTCTCTCGACAGTTAGTTTTACTTTTTTTTTTCTACTTTTGCTACTTTTATGGGTTAGTTTCCTTATGAGGGTAACTGTGTCACAAAACTTAAATTTATTAATCACTAGTCATTTTGATAAAAATCAAATTAAGAAGCCCTAGCTGGAAAACACAAAAGTAGAGTTGAAGTTTTACCAACCCAACATTGGTGATTTGTGAGGTGACTGATTTTTACTTTGTATATTTTGGCTAGTAAAATAAGATATCATAACTGTGAATCAATATCAGTAAAACACATCCTCAAATCTTACTTTTAGTATATTAGAAGGAAGTCATTTTTATAATGAAAAATTAGGTTATAAAGGGAATAGGCAATATTGGAATATTGGTAAGATGTTACATAGAGTGGTGATTTCTCATTGGGAAGCTAACACTGAAGCAAAAACTTGAAGTAAATGAACATATGAACCATCAGGAAATAAAAGAGAGCGAGAGAGAGAGAGAGAGAGAGAGAGAGAGAGAGAGAGAGAGAGAGAGAATTAGGGAAGGAAGAAAGAAGTATATAAATGCCTTGAACAGGAAACTAACTTGCTTTTCAAGAAAATTACAAAGAATATAGTGTTGACTAAAGCAAAATAGAAATTGGGTTTAAAGGCTGAGAGAAAAAATTGTGTAATGCCTTGTAGACCATTACAAGAAGAAATATGGGAGATAATTGGAAGGATTGACAGAGAGTGACGGGATTCGTATTTTAACATATGATCACTCATAAAGCTGTGTCAAGGGGAGACTAAAATGGGACAATAGTGAAAACAGGGAGATCACCTTTGATACATGATTTTCACTTACACATTTTTTTATAAATTAAGATAATTCATTAGAAACATTGATGACATTTATTCTTTAGCTCTTTGTTAAATTGTGTTTTATTTTTGGAAACATGTCAGACTCTCATTTCTCATGGTATTATGCAACATATTTTTTGCTTTCATTGTCTGAAAATTTAACTTGTAGAAATGTATAACTAAAAAGAACCTATAAAAGAAAGAAAAAATAAATAGTGACTATTCAAAGAATAGATTGAACATTGCATGTAACTTCAAATTACCAGGATGTCAGAAGAAAATTTTGAGGTAGTGAGTCAGAAGAAAGAACTAAAATAGGCAGATACAAAGCTTAGACTCCTCCAAGGTCAGGTTTCTATGTATCAGGGATGAGAGATCAAAGATGCAAAAGCTGGGCCTCATCAGGTCAGACTGATTCCTATGTATACAGAAAAACCATCTCTTATTGAAACATCTGTGACCCAGTGCCCAGACCTCTCCAAAAAAGTAAACCACAACATGGTAACCTGATTGGGCAGGGGTCATGTGAACACCAGGTGCCCTGCCATGACTGGACTTAAAGATCCACTGTTTTTAAAATCTCCAGCCTATGATATCCAAGGCCACCTTCTTTCCCAATAGAATAACATAAACTCTGGAAAACACACACCCTCTAAGAAGACCTAGTACTTTGTTTCTATCCTTCCTGTCTCTGTATTTCATTCTTTGAATTCATAAGACAAAGAACACACCCAACTCTACGCTCTGTGCTAAAGAAGTATGTCAATCATCAAACTGCACTTCAAGAATGTGTATGTGTACAGATATACCAATAAATAATTAAAAATAGGGAAAAATTATGTCTATGAATCTACCCTTATAACAATGTATATTAAGGAATGCCTAAAATTCATTCTAACTTTAGTAGAATTCTACAAGGTCATTGTTAAAGACTATTTTTTGGTGTTATTGCAGATTTAAAAAGGGTTTACTTCCAAAATAAATGTCATTGTATAATAAGCGAATAATAGTTTTAACTTGGAGAAAACCACATGATCCAATATTCAAATAAAGAAATAACATATTGGTGAATTAAATGATTATCTGGTATCGAAAAAAATCAAAACCCCTGTAATTAACCTGACCTCATACACTGACAAGAAGATCTGCATTCTAAATCCAAATAATGACATGACATGATGGACACTGAGAACATAATGTAGCAACAGAGAAAATTCAGACTTCTGTCACTAATGTTAGTGATATCTTCACAATCATAGTAAACCCACAGTCTATCCACAGGGGAATGTAAATGATGTGTGTAGTTAATAACTTTGGGGAGAACAGACACCTCCAGTATATTTTGACTAGTATTTGAATAATTTATTAAGTGCTAAAGATATTTTTCTAATTTATTTCTGCAAAGAAAGTAAGACACAAATATAGTTTAAAAACAAAAAAAAACTAGCCCAAGGCTAGCAAAATGATTGATGACAAATAATACCTAGCATCTTAGTATCTATAAACAGCTTCAGTGTGCTCTCCAATTCAGTGGTCTATAGCTCCTGGGTAAAGGTGAATAGGAAGTTGCTTTTAAAAATATATATTTGATATAATATGTAAAAACGAGATCATTTTTCTTCAATTATCTAAGAGCAAAAGCACAACTCAATAGTTGGAGAAGTTCACTTGGAGAAATTGGTCTGTTTTGATTAAGTATGTCCGTTCTAAACTGCTTTCAAATATTTAACATGTGAATTTAGCAATTATATAAACTATTTTGATAACCAACATATAAATTAGTGTTAAAAAATCCTATATTTTCATTGTTGAATTTACACAAAAATGCATTGTGGTCTCCTCTTTTCAAAATGGTACAGATTTTCTGTATGAGAATTAATTGTTGTCCTTTCATTTTTAACATTGTCATTCTTCTTTAGAAATCTGATCATTTTCTGTGTTCCTTTATATACCAAAGAAACCAGTATACCTGAAGAAACACCTATTCATTGAAGAACAGTAAAATTATAGTTTATCAAACAAAAATAACAACAGAAAATGTATTTTCCTTTTTTAAAAAAAATACAAAGTCTGATTATAAATAAGCTTCTATAGAAAGGATAATATCAAACTTTTGGAACAAAGAACAAGGAGAAAGGTCAAAACAACTTCTCTTTGTTACTGCCTCATTATGCTGACTTTGGCCAAGGTCCCATAGACCTAGTTTAATGAAGGGATAATGATAGCTCATCCTTCCCCATTTTTTGCCCAGTCAACTCAGTATTGTTCAAAAATGCCTCTAATTCTTCTTTGGAAATTCACATTACAAAGAGTTCTTCTTCGTTCTTTCTTTTTACATTTCAATGCACAATGAATGCTATTTACTGACATTTTATTAACTATATGACTTCAGCATATTACATAAGGTCTTTAGTATAATTAGATTGGTAATAGTATCTACTTAAATTTACCATGAATGTGAAATTAATTAAAGCATGCAAAACATGTGTCTGGCACATTGTAGAGCTCAATAAATCTCATTCATTTGTCTTTACTGCTAATAATCATAGCTTAGAATACTGGATTAAATGATTCCAGGTTGATGTGCAGATTGTACAGTGGATAGAAAGACAAATTAGAATTAGCTTCCACCTTAATGTAGCTTACATATTTCCATAGAAGTGAATCGGACATTAAGGGAAAAATTTCTTTTGATATTTTGAGTTTTGTTGGTCCAGTGAATAAAACTTTTCAATATTCAATTGACGTATCTGAAGAGCTCTGGAGAAGTTAATCTGCTTCCCTGAAACTGTTCATATGTAGCAAATTTCAATCCAACATATCCATAGTGTGTTATATAGAAATCTAACCTCATTTTTTTTTTACAGAAAATATCTTAGGTTTTACATCGTCCTATTTCAACTGTTACTTCCCTTACCTATGCCCTTCATTCATGAGATTATTTGAAATTGAACACCAATAAATTTCAGCCATATCACAATAAGGCTGATTTTAATCAGCCTTTTTTTGTTGTTGTTGTTGCTATGACCAAAAGACCTGACAAGAACACCTGAAGAAGGAAAAGTCTATTTTGGTTCAGTTTCTGAGGTCTCAGTCCTTAGGTGGCTGACTTCATAATTCTTGGCCTAGGTAGAGGCAGAACTTAACAACAGAAGGTGGATGGCAGAGGGAGGCAGCTCAAGACTCAGCAATCAGGAAGGGGAGAGAGAGAGAGAGAGAGAGAGAGAGAGAGAGAGAGAGAGAGAGAGAGAGAGAGAGAGAGAGAGAGAGAGAGAGAGAGAGAGAGAAGAAGAAGAAGGAGAAGGAGAAGGAGAAGGAGAAGGAGAAGGAGAAGGAGAAGGAGAAGGAGAAGGAGAGAAGAGAAGAGAAGAGAAGAGAAGAGAAGAGAACGCACTCTGGCTGATGAGGGACAAAATATAAACCCAAAAGCATGCCACTAGTGCACTACCTCCTCTAGCCACCTCACACCTGCCTAGAGGTTCCACCCTGTTAATTAATGTCCCTGAATGAATCCACTGATTGGATTACAGCCCTCACAATTCAATCATTCCATCTCCAAACAATTCTTTCATTGTTTCACATATGAGCTTTTGGAAGACATCTCATATCTATATCATAACAAGATTTTAAGTGACATTCTAAGCTATAAACAGATGTAGTGTACAAAGAAACAGGAATAAAAGTTGACTAATAAATTTTAGATGATAAGAATAGAGAAATGAATAAGCAGGCAACATATCATAATACACAGGTAAAAATAGAAACGATGCATAGAGTATTTTAATTATTCAGAACTGATCTGCAGATGCCATATCAGGCCAACCCAGGCTGGCAATATTCAAGCCCACCATTCAAACATTCATATTCCTTTAGAATTCAAACCTCAGAACCATAACTTTGGAAATCATGTTTCAATAAAATGCCTGAAGGTCCTTGAGATCAGTCATTATTAAACTTATAACCAAACACATGCACATATGCCCAATAAATGTTGTTTGAAAGTTATTTGTTTTCAAAATTATTTTTCAGTCAAACTCTATTGCGATATGGTTTTCAGGATAAAATGCTACCTCAGATCATGAAATGAATTAATCTGAAAGATAGATTGGTTCAGTGTTTTCCATCTGGATACAAAACCAACTGCCAATACCAGCATTCTGATTTTGAAATAGTTATTATTGAGGTGTTTATTCTGACAGTAATTAGGCAACATGCTACAATGTTTCTGGAATCCATCCTTTGAGTGAGAATCCATATCATCAACAAAGTGTGACTGAGAGCATACTTATTCCTTGGCTTCTTCTAGAAACAGAATACTTTGGTTTATCTAGAAGGATTCATGTAAAAATCAACATTTATGTATACACTGACAGTACCTGCTTCTATTTCTCTTCACTCCTTTTGCTGTCAAATTCCCATGATTTCTAAAATGTTCTTTGTTGTTCTTCTAATTACACCCCGTTTTTGTTTATAAGCATCTTGCTTGTGATCTGATATCTTAAAAATCCTTTGATGTCCACGTTTTCTGAGCTCTCTCTTCTCCCCAATTCTTCCAGTTCAGTTAATATTCCTCTTCTCCTTGTCCTTCTCTTCCTTTATGCCCTCTTTCTCTGTCCTTCTTGAGAGAGTAATCATATATGGACTTTTTAGGCAATAGTAAGAATTTCAGAAATGAAGTTTGCAAATATAAGATAAATTTCATTTTCATGGGATATAAGATATGATTTTCGCAGATCCTTCAAACAGCTAGGTGAAGAAAAGACTATAAAGAATGCACAAATGGTAGTGGAGAAACAGTTGACAAACAGGTTTGTGGAGCTCCAGAACAAAACCACTGAGAAATGGGTATTTGTTTGCAATTACAATTAAGAAACAATAGCAGAAAAACACTAATATTGTGCAGATGCTATGAAAATTTTTTCAGTGAATAAAGCATCTGTCATAAATCCCTAATTTCAATAAATAAAGAAAAATATTGATCTCCTTTAAATTTCACTCAATTGTTTTATCTGCCTTCTGAAGCAATAAAAATAAATCCTTATCTTCTAATTATTCAATAATAACATCTTTCATCTCATTATTATTTTGCTATAATACCTTGATCACACTTAAGAGATTATAAAACATAAATGTACCTTTTCAAGAATAGGAACTTCCTGCCTAACCTATTCCTTCAAGACACACTTCTGTTCTCCCAAGTTACCTCTATCCTGACACTAAAGATAATTATGGCTTTGCTCAATTTTGGAACTTGATCTATAGTGTATATGCTTAATCAATATATCAATATATTTCATCTTGACCAGTTTCAAATTTTGCATAGATAGAATCAGATAATTCCTTGCATCTTTCAATCAAGATTACTATGTCTAACTCCTCAGAAAACTTGGAACAGAATCACCATTTGACCCGGCTATCCCACTCATCTTTATATACCCAAAAGATTTAAAAATCAGCATACTACAATGATGCAGCCACATAGATGTTCATAGTTGCTCAATTCACAATAGCAAGCTATGGAACCTGCCTAGGTGCCTTTCAACAAATGAATGGATAAAGAAAATGTGGTATATACACACAATGTAATATTACTCACCCCCCAAAATAATAACTTTACGACTTTTGCCACTAAATGGATGGATTTGAAAACTGCTAAGTGAAATAAGCCAATCCCTCCTAAACCAAAGGCCAAATGTTCTCTCTGATATGCAATTGCTAACATACAACAAGGGAGGGGAGGTGAATAGAAGTTCTGTGGATTAGACAAAGAAGGATGAAAAAAAGGGAGGGGGCATGGGAATAGGAAACATAGTAGAATGAATTAGACATAAATTTCCTATGTTCATATATGCATATATCACCAGTGAAAACCCACATCATGAACAAACTCAAGAAAAGAATCCTAATTAGAATAAGTTATGCCGTCATGTCAAAATACACTCTACGTTTCTGTATATCTGAAAAGAGCAAATAAAGAAATTAAATAAAAGTAGTGGCTGAAACATAAAAGTAGATCAAAATATTTTTGTTAAAATAATATGTAAAGAAAATATAAAGCATTAAAATGATCACATATCTCAGAACAACTATAATTATGTGAGTTTTAGTTAATTTGTTTCTATTACCATATAATAATGTACTGCATATTCTTAGCATAATTTCTTTGTGGATTTACTATTCAGTCTACTATGAATACTGCCTCTTTAAATATCCTTGGATATATTCTGTTACATATATGTAAGATACTTTCTGAAAATAGAATTACTGGGGCCTAGAGTATTAGCATCTCCAAATATAGTATATAATGGCAAAATATCTACCTAATGAATATGCCCTTCGTACTTCAATAGCGATATAGACAGAATTCATTTCCTAATACCTGTCATGAAGTAGTGGTATTAGAGTTTATATCTAATTGCAAATCTGAGTGGAATTTAATTATAACTTTCTTTGCTTCAACAATTTTAGCAATTTTTATTATTTTCAATATTTCTTGCAAATTGTAAATGAAGTTCCATCCCCTAAAATTTAAAATTTGTACTTTTATTGAGGTCATATTATTCTTGAAAATATTAAAAGAGGAATTTCTATATTCAAAATATCAATTATTATTATTATATTTCAAAATATTAAAATATGTATGTACACATCAATGTCCATTTATATAAACATATATTCATATATACATGTAAATATAATCATATATCTTGAGGACAGACATCACTTACGCTAAACTGAAAAGGCTGATAACAACACTCTCTTTCAGCCTAGAACATAGAGAGCTGCAAGGATCATAATTCCTAATCTAAGAATAAGAAAACACTATGAAATCTACAAAACTAGTTTAATGAGCTCAGGAGAGTTGAGTTTGTATGATAACAGCTGAATAACAATCTAAGAGGTGACAATGGATAAAAATTTTACAACTCTTGCATTTAAAAATTTAATTTATATATAAAACCATGAAAATTATGTGTATTAATGGTATAATATATTATTTTGACATAAAAATATATTTTACCATGTTGGAATCTGGCTAAACAAATCTTTTAATTAAATATCTATCAGTTCTTCATAGTAAAAACCATAAAAATATTTTTCTTCTATAGTCAACCTCTTCTGCAACTCCATATGAGAGCTTCTTGCTCCTTTCTAACTACAAAATAATACCCAATAGTTCTTTTTTGTTTTAAATCACTCCTGACCCCTGTTCTTCAGAGCCACTGGTAACCACCATTTAACTTTCACCTTCTGTGAGATCAACATTTCATATTCCACCCATGAGTGAGATCATGAAGTACTTGTCTTTCTGTGCCTGGTTTATTTCACTTAACATATATCATCAGTTCCGTCCATATTGTTGCAAATTAGAAGATTTTATCCTTTTTTTTTCTGGCCAAATAATATGTCATTGTGCATGTATACAATATTTTTAACCATTCATGAAGTAATGAATATTTAGGTGGATTCCATATCTTCACTGGTGTGAATAGTGCTGCAATAAATGTGGGGGTGCAGATGTCTCTTTGAAAGACTGATGGATTCCTGAGTAACATCATAGTTCTGCTTTTAATTTTTTAAGGAAACTCCATACTTTTTCCACAAATCTAATGGCTATACAAATTTACATTTCCACTAACAGTGTTCAAGCTTTTCCTTTTCTCCACACATGCTTTCTAGAACCTATATGTGATTGTGATTTTTGTTTTACATTTCTTCGATAATTTTTGTCATATTTGTGGCCATTTTTATGTCTTCTATTGATAAATGTCTGCTTAGATCTATTGCCCATTTTTAATGAGTTTATTTGATTTATTATTATTTATTCTTAATAATTATTATGTCTGCCAACTAAATACAAACACACACACACATACACACACACATACATATGCACATCAATTTAACAGTTTTAACAATGTGATCTGTTGGAATAATAGATCATACCCCAAATTATCTTAAGACACACACACTGATTAATCTATCCACAAAATATAACTATGCTCAATTTATAGGAAGAAGTAGTTTACTCCATAATAACAATCCTGAGATATGACTTTTATTGTATTACATATTAACATATGTGCTTTTATTTGTTGTTTTCTTTTAAGTATGGCCCTTAATTTTCAGAATTGTATATTTATAAAAATCCCTATTTCATCATGAAATACAGAATTGGAGTAATATTTTAAATTTTATTGTAGGAAGACAGGAATTTACAAAAGCCATAAGAATATCACAAAATTTTGAAAATCTATTGTTAAGAGCTAGATAGAAATACAAGCTGACACTTGATTTAAAGGTAAATAAATGGTGGCAATATAAAAAAATCTATAATTTACAAGTTATGAGAACTTAGTTCTTTGAAGTAAACTTTAATTGAACCTCGACATGTTAAAAATAGTTTACCTAATTGAAACATTTTCTAGACTTAAATTTTCCTGAAATTGTATGAAAGTTATTTATTCTAAAGCATTTAATTTGAAAACATGAATGTCCCATCATTATGTAGTGAAAATTTGACAAATACGACTATTTAAATATGTATATAGATGTATAAACATCTGTGTGTGTACACACACAATCTTTTTTTTTAAGAGAGAGTGAGAGAGAGAGAGAGAATTTTTTTAATATTCATTTTTTTTTTAGTTTTTGGCTGACACAACATCTTTGTTTGTATGTGGTGCTGAGAATAGAACCCGGGCCGCACACATGCCAGGCGAGTGCGCTACCGCTTGAGCCACATCCCCAGCCCACACACACAATCTTAATACCAAAAAAAATTGGTTTCATTTTGAGTATGACTTATTAGAAAGTTAATCTAAATTGTTTCTACTAAAAATTGGTCTTTTATTACTTTGGGGCATGCATTTTTTATGCATCTAATCATCCTATACAAGCTAAAATCTAACTGCATTATAGAATATATAAAGCATTATCACTTTTTATTTTGCATTTAAACCAGGACACACCTAAATTATACATATTTGCTTATGGTAAAGGGAGAACAGCTGCTATAACTTAATTAGCTTGCCCTTCTCACTAGTAGTCTTAATTAGAGCACTGCTAATTAATGTAGTATTCTTCCAGAGGGCTAAATAGAATTGTTCTAACTTACTTGAATTTAACCTGAAAGGATAGGCCATGAACTCCATAGTGTTAAGTACAAAAAGGGCTGAAATAGTGGAATTCATCTTTTTAATTAATTTTGAAAATTTATAAAAAATATATAAAAGTAAATTTTCCAGTTTACAAAATGTTCTGCATACTCTTAATGACTTAGTTGTCTCTTTCTTTAATGTACTCTCATGAAATGTATATTTTCTAATATTTGCAAAATTTCAGTGTATATTAGTATATTGGTATAAACTAATAGAAGCTATAATGTGTTTCCATTAAAATATATAAATCAGTTAAATCTGCAAACTATATTGTATCATGTTAAATTTCAATTAAAATTATTTCTTAGAATTTAGATAGAAAATCCCTCCAAAATACATTTTAACAACTATATTTCTTAAAAAGAAATATTATTTACATAAATTTTATAATTAAATATCTAATTGAAAAAGATATAATTTAAGATTCATCAAATCCTATATGCATGATTCACAATGCATGAAGTTTTATTCTTTCTTATATTTCCGTGTAGAAAATAAAGTTTTACATATTCATAGGACATATCTAGTATTAAATAAGTATCTATTGTGTTTCAAATCATTCAAGACTATTGAAAAATATTTGGCACACAAATAATTTTGTAAATGTTTGTTACATGAGTAAATGATGAAAATATTGTCTTTTACAGTGACCTCATCTAGATTATTTGTGTGTGTGCATGTGTATTTGAGTATTTATGTATATCTATCTAATATTCTTATGGTTACATAACTCCATAAAAGAAAGTAAAATATGCATTTTTTATTCTCTATTTTGTTGGTTTTATAATAAATCTGTACATAAACTTGTAGTAGATAAAAATTTAGATATAACCATTGTGATAATTCATGAATGAGGAACATTTCCTGAACTGTTCTTCCCAACAGTTCAAAAGTGTTCTGGCAAACCAATTATTGAACCATAAAAACTCCCAAGTTAACATTAGAGAATGTGTATATTGTAACTTACATTTTATGACATTGCTGAGTCCTTATATTTCCAGATGATACCAAAGAATGTTTGGAAAACTAAAAGAAAGAGCTTCAAAAATATTTTTATAGCACATTTAAGTTCCAGTTTTGGTGTGGTGATATAAATATGCACATTTATCTTATTTTTCAAATTAATCTGTTATGATAAGATTTCTTAGTTGATAAGATTTACAATGAATAAGGACCACAAGTTTTGTAAAATACACTATCTGTCACATATTCTTGTAATATTATTTTTACATGGACTGCATTTATTCAATATACAATAAAAGAGGACATACTTGCATTTTTTTATTTATATGAATTTATTCAACAGTTAACTGTCCACTGAATTATCCTGATACTACAGGCAGACAAGGAAAGAACAAACAGAAGAAAACTACAACCCCAATATTTTTAATAAACAAAAATGCATAAACTGTCAACAAAACACTAGCAAACTGAATCCAACAGCAAATTAAAAAGATTATTCATCTTAATCAGTGTCATTCATCCCAGGAATGCAAGGATGGTTCAACATATTAAATCAGAAAACATCATCTAGTACATCAACAGTATGAAGCACAAAACCATTATGATCATCTCTATATGTGAAGAAAATACATTTGATAAAATTCAACATCCCTTCTTGATAAGAACATCAAAACACTGAACAAATTAGGTATAAAAATATACCTTATCATAATACCATATATAATAAGCCAATTTGTAACATTCTATTAAATGTATAAAATGTGAAAGGTTTCTCTCAAAAATATGGAAAAACATGAGAGAATCTACTTTCAGGCTTTAAAAAGGATATTTCATTTTTGATTAGCAAACACTGATCATAAATTATTTTGTTGGGGATACCAGTGATTGAACTCAGGGATATTCAACTATTGAGCCATATCCCAAGCCCTATTTTGTATTTCATTTACAGACTGAGTCTCACTGAGTTGCTTAGTGACACACTTTTGCTGAAGCTGATTGTAAACAAGGCTCAGTGCAATTCTCAACAAATGCATAGAATATACACTGATCAAATAAAGCCTCCCTTTATCCACCTTGCCCTCCAACCCTTCTTAAACTCTGTAATCATTATTCTATTTTCATGTCAATGTTTATCTCCCAAATATCAGACAGAACACATAATACATGTATTTCTGTGCCTGACATATTACATTTAATATCATTTCTTCTAGTTTGTTTGTTTTGCTGCAAATTTCGTATTATTCCTCTTTATGGCTGAACAATATGTTTGTTTCATATATTTGCCATTTTTTAATCCATTCATCTGTTGACAGGCATCTTTGTAGATTCAATTGTTAATATCTTTGCTATTATGAATAATATTGCAATAAACATAGAAGGGTAGTTATCAGATTGCTGATTTCATTTCCTTTCAACAAATTTTTAGAAGTGTGGTGGCTGCATCATCTAATAGATCTATTTTTAATTATTTGAATAACCTCAATACTATTTTCTGAAATGGCTGTACTAAGTCACATTCCTATCAAAAGTATATGAGAACTCTTTTCTCTCTGCATCCTTTTCAACACTTATTTTATTTTGTAATAACAGATATTCCAATGAGAGAATATCTTATTGTGGTTTGAAATGCCTTTTCTGTTGTCTAATAGAATTAAACTTTTTTTCATATGTTTGTTGCCTTTTTGAACTTCTTCATTTAAAAATATATATTCATACTATTTGCTTATTTTTTAAATTGAATTACTAGTTTATTTTGCTGTTAAGAATTTTGAGTTTCTTATATATTGTAGATATTAATATTTTATCCAAAGAACAGCTGGCAAATATTTTCTCCCATTCTGTATGTTGTCTGTAGACTCTGTTGATCATTTCCTTTGTTGTGCATAGGTTATTTAGTTTGATGTAATCCTTTCTGTATATCTTTGCTTGTTCCTGTTATTTTGAGGTTATGTCCAAAATACCATTCACTATACCAGTGTTTTGAAATGTTCTCCTACATTTTCTTATAATACTTTCATAGTTTCAGGTGTTATACTTAGGTTTTTATCTATTTGGGGTGGAGTTTTGTCAAGGGTGGGAGATAGGGTTAACTTTATTTTTCTGTATATGGATATCCAGTTCTCCTACCACAATTTATTGAAGAGATTGCTTTTTCTCCAATATATGTCCACGAAGATTTTCTTGATAATCAGTTGACTGTAGATGTGTGGGCTTATCTCTGGGGTTTCTTTTCTCTTCTATCAGTCAATGTGCTTGTATTTATCAGCGTCTCATTCTGATTGAAAACTGTGGCTCTGTACTATATCTTGAAACCAGTTACTATGATACTTCCAACTTTTTTTTTGTTGTTGTTCAAATTTGCTTTGATTAGTCAGAGTCTCTTGTGGTTCCCTATAAATTCTAGGATTGTTTTTTCTAGTTTTCTGAATAATGCCATTGTTATTTTGATTAATGGATTATATTGAATCCATGAATATCTTTATATAATATGGAAATTTTAACAATATTAAAACTTATAATCCTTGACCATGGAAGTTCTTTCCTTTTTTAATGTGTTTTTTTCAAATTATTTCTGTTGTTTGCTTTTTTGGTTGTTTTGGTTTTTGGTATTGGGGTCTGAACTAGCCACATCCCCAGCCCTATTTTGTATTTTATGTAGATACAGGATCTCACTGAGTTGCTTAGAACCTCACTCTTGCAGAGGCTGGCTTTGAACTTCCAATCCTCCTATCTCAGCTTCCTGAGCCTCTGGGATTATAGATGTGTGCCACTGTTCTTGGCTCCAGCCAATTTTTATATTTTATTTAGAGACAGGGTCTCCCTGAGTTTCACAGGGCCTCCTTAAGTTGTTAAAGTCTGGCTTTGAACTCTAGATCCTCCTCCTTCAGCCTCAGGAGCCAAAGGGGTTACAGGTATATGCATCATGCCCAGCCCGATTTGCAATTTTCTTGTTGCTTTTGGTACTTGGGATTGAACTCAAGGATACTTGACCCCTGAGCCACATCCCCATCCCTATTTTGTATTTTATTTAAAGACAGTGTCTCCCTGAGTTGCTTAGAACCTTGCTGTTGCTGAGGCTGGTTTTGAACTGGAGATCCTCCTGCCTCAGCCTCTGGGATTACAGGCATGTGCCACTGTGCTCAGCCTGCTTTGCAATTTTACTTCCTTGTTTAAACTTATCCCTAGGTGTTTTAACTCAAGCAATAATGGAGAAAATTTAGTCTTTTCAAAAAAAACGTCTGAATATCATAATATCCACATGCAAAAAAATTGCAACTAAGCCATCAGTTACAAAAATTATCCCTAAATGAATTGAAGACTTAAACGTAATGCCTAACACTATAAGACTACTAGAAGAAAACAAAGGAAAAAATGACTTTTTTTTTTATCAGTGTCTTTAAGCATGGTCCAGAAGGGAAAAATAGAAAAACAAAGTCATAACAAACTGCTCCTAATCTTTGTGTTTTCTACCTAATCACAGCACATTGATCATTGTATTCATTATTTCATTCCCATGACAAGATAATGATAATTGGACATAAAATAGCAATTAGATGCTGGAAGAAAATTTTTCCTAACTATGGTCTATCACAGTTCACCCAGATTACTCCCCTCTCTGACAAGTCAGTGGTACATAAACATCTTTCTTAATCATAATATTTTTTTCTTGCTCTTTTCCTCTACCAATCTCTTGACAGCCACTGAGAGAACAAAGGTATTGAGACCATTTTTAGTTCTACAAGAAACATCAAACACTCCTTAAAGTAATATTGAAAAAATGTGTGTGTGTATACATGAACAGCTCAATAGAATAGCATGTATATACCTGAAATAGATTCGTTTTGACTTGAACACAATAAGACATGTCAATGAAAATAAGTAACCAAACATTTTAATCAGTGACATTTTGTGTATGGGAATATTAAAATGATTTCCTTTTCATTATATAATAAATTAAATTTTATTTTAGAAGATCAGTAAATGTAACTTCACCCTGCATGTTTGCATGTGAATAAATATATGTGTATAAGTAATGAAATAAATCACAAAAGAAAATGTGTTTTGAAACTCATAATTTTTAACTGGTATATTTATATTATAAACTAAAATAAAAATTATTGAAAATATGCTTACAAAATATGTGAAATAAAGAGTAGAGTGCTTAACATGTGAATAGTTCTATAAAAATTAAGAAATCAATGTGAAATAAATATATTATGAAATAATAATGTGTCAACAAAGTATTATATAGAAGAAAATTTGTTGCCTTTTTGCATAATTAACAACCATTAAATAAATCAAGAAGCATAATTTTTTAAATTTAATTTCATGTTATATAGTTATTAGTGTATCAAGATAATTTTAGTTTTAATTTTTAGTTCATAAAATTTTAATTCATGAAATTATATTGTGTTTTTTTTATTTTCTCTGATTATCACAAAATATATTTAGCCTCAGATATTTAAAGCAAAATGTGAAATGTGGAAATTGGAACATCATTAATATACTTACTATTTTAAATCATGTTGAAATAAATGCAAAAAAGGAAAGAGTTGTATAGAGCCATTTCATTAAATAAGCGACATCTTCACTGATTTTATTCACAGTTTTCTTTCAAGAAGTTAAAAAAATATTAGATAAGAAAAAAGACAGAAAGAATGGATTAAAATGTATGAAAAGAGTAAAGATTATTTCAATTAGATTTTGGGAACATCAAGAAGAAATATGGGAAGGACACTGTGACACCCTAAGGAAAGTTATCAGCATAAATCTGTGTGGTTTTGTAAGGTTTCCTACAAACACTCCACAACCTAGATGCATGCTAAGAAAAGGCCAAGGGTAGATCCTGTGTTCAAGTTTTTCCAATTGAAACATATTATGATTGAAACACATTGCTACAAGTACAAGTGCAAAGGTTTTGGCAAGAGAATGATTAGGAATTTAGGGGAATGACAAAAAGAACCATACACAGATTTATAGACTTCATTTAGGGTAATTAGTTGTAGTAATAGAAGACAAAATATTATGCCAGATGACTGACTTTGTTTTAGAATTCTGATCTACACCTTATTATCATAGTCACCTTGAACAGGTGATTTAATCTCCTAACACTCAATCTTCTCCATGAACATAATGACAGTGAGTTGAGATTTAAATAAGTAAAACATGTAGAATCATGAGTAGTATTTAAGAAATGTTGCATATATTTGTTGTGTTGTTGGTATTGAGACTACTTGCGAGAATAAGCTGACACAGGGAAAGCTGCCATCAAACAGGAAGATAAGTGGATAAATAATTTTAGAAATAAAGCAGTTACCTGCTGCTGACAAGGCACAGGAGGGGGCAGGGAATGATGTAGAAAATGATCTTGCTGCTAAAGAAATCAGAATTAAGGATGGGAGATTTTGACTATCTCATCTGATGATCTTTATTAAAATATATTGACAGCATGATCTGGAAGTAAGTGGGAGGAGAACATACCAGACTCATACCAGCAAGAAAAAGAACCTTATGAAGCAGCATATCACACACAACTGGGTAAATAATTTCATTCACATGGAAATGAAAATGTGAATACAATCAGGGAAGAATTCAGGCTAGAACAGAAAAGACATCCTTTAACAGTATTTCTACTGTATAATGTTCCAGAATAACTTTAATTAGCCACGAGGTTACAAGTTTTACAAGTACTCTGAAGGGATTATTTAGTGCTCAGCTAGCTACTGTCTCAAAAGATTGAACCTAGGAAATGTTTGTGCTCCTGATTTTAGGGGTGTCCTGTGTGTTTTGAATTTGAGGAGTGTAAAAAAAAATTTAGACATCAATTATACCAATGTTCTAGAAAAAAAAGTTGATGTTTTGAGCTGAATGGCTGGCAATGTGACCAAAGGCAGTAATATTTAAGAGAATGAAATTTTATCAGAAATAGAAAGATCCCAAATAGTTGAGCATGTTTTCTAATCCCTAAATTATTTTTTAAAGTATTTCTAGAGGGATGGATAAACATGTGGTTATTTCTATATATTTTATCTGCATTTCTTTAGGTTTAAAGGAGAAAATATTTCTCATTACCACTTACAATTGCTATCTTTAATACATTGTTAGTGTCATCTTTTCATATAAATGAGCTCATTAGCTCTGGTTAGGTGGAAAATAATAAAATGCTTTAAAATGTATCTGAACACATTAGAAACTTTTGCTTTTGAATCAAAATCAAGTGTTCTGGAATTATTAACAAAGACATATTTATATTGGAAGAATACATCACCAAACTAGTACAAGTAAACAGTAGAGTCAGGATATCAATAATAAGTAACAAATTCCTGTTGCTTCTGATTGTTTTGTGGTATCATTTTTGTTGCTGTTCATATCTGTCAGGTATTGAGTTTTAGGAGGAAAAGTGAGGTTTTTTTTTTTCCCAAAGCTACAATTTTTGTTTGTTTGTTTGCTTTTCTTTTCTGGTATAACCTAGTAAATTAAAAGAAAAATTAATGACATTCAGCCATTAATTTCACACTAATAAAAATATTAAAATCTTTGTTTCTTGAATACAGTTAATTTTGACTCAGGAACTTTAATGATGAATCTGAGACATGACTGCTGTGTTCTGGGAACAAATTTTAATCATATTTCAAAAAAGACCTATCTTGTTATATGCAGAAAATAATTAAATAAACCTAGATACCTACTTCCATTTTAGAAAGTAGATCTCCATTAACAAGATAATAGATACATAATTGACAGTACTGTTCTTTGAGATAGATATTTTCAATGTCCAAATCTCCCATTAATGATATCACTTAAATAGAATACTCTGCCTTGAAGACAATATAAAAGTTGAATTGTTTGCCTGCTAGTGTTAGGAGTCTCAAATAATATATTAGCTTGTATATACATGCTTCTTCTGGAGAATAAACAAAGCATTGCTCCATATTTCAGAAGTACATACTATTTAAAAATATATAATAGTGCTGCCACTTGGTTCTTTATAGTCAAATCACTGACAATAGTAGTGTAAATAAGCTTCACTATTTCTTCAAATCTACAAAATTACTTCCTTGTATTTATGGTTTTTATCCAGTAAAGTGTATTGAAAATTATAAAGGAAAAATGATGTAAATGAAATTTGCCAAGCAAAACAGAAAAAAATAACATCATAGCTATTCCCAAAAGATTAGATAATTCCAGTTTAAATGAATTTCAGGCAAGATTATTATTTCTAACAAGCAACAATAATTTATAATTCAATCCCAAATATGTGAGCTAATTTTTTCTTCAGGAATTACTCAATTGCAAGAACATGTGGCATAGAAGAACTATGGCATGGAAACTTAAGAATATAATTTTTTTTTTACAAAAAAATCTAATTTTAAGGATATTTGTCAAAAAAAAAATAGAAAACTAAGGAAAGTTATTTAATAAGGTATACTTCCTTTGGTTCGCAATTAAAAGTCTACATTTGCCCAAGAATATTACATTAGATTAAATATACACTGAGACATTAGTTATGAAAGGCAACAGGAAGACAATATAAAAGTTTTAAATATTACTAGGAATAATATTTAAATATTATTTTAAATATTATTAGAAAAAACACATAGCTTATATAAATTGCATATTTCTCTTTACACTCAGATTTATTATGTAATTAGTTATATTTAATGCTGCTTGCTTTCTTTATTTTTACGTATTGATCAGCAAAGTACACATACATAGTATGTATATAGAAATATGTATTTGCATTATATTTTATATATGAGTTTTTCAAATGCTTATACATATGTATTAATATATTTGTATATATATATATATATATATATATATATATATATATATGGCAGAGACCGTATTGTAGAAATACCTAGGAAAATCTAACCATCAGATAATCAGGAGAAAGGTTAATTAAAGGACTTTTTATTTTAATTATTGTAAAATTATATGTTTTTTGATTTGTTCATTGAAGTTTTATGGTTAACATTTTTATTTTTCTTCACTTCAGATAATATTTTTGGAAATTAAATAAACTTAGAGTATGTTAAACAGAATTTGGAAAAAATATTCTGTGATTCCTTCTAAAGCTTGAGTCTAGGATGATCGAGTCTTTATAATCCAAGAATGGGGAATATTATGAATCCCTATATTGACTTATGAATTTAAAAGAGTTACTCTTTAATTGTATGTAATTACCATTTTGTGGACTGTATTATGGCTTTCATAGATGATATGTGAAGTCTACATAAAATCAGTTGTGTACTTAGTTACTGATTTGGGTCATGTAAAAAGATGCAGGCCCAAGAAGTCTAGCAAATTCTATTCTAAATGTGGAATGAAAAAGAAGTTGCATCTAATCTATTCAAAACTATTGAATAAAAATAATTTTTTTCATTTTGTTTTCAACTTCTAGATTAAAAACGAGATAAAACAATAAATGTATTTTAAAGTGATAAGCACAAAGGCCAATGGAAAATCTAAGCATTTTTATGAAATATATACGTTAACTGTCAATGAAGAAATCCCAGAAGTAAATGAGCCACTGCAACAAATTAAAAATGTCTCAAATAGTGAATGATAATAGACACTTCTGAGTTGGGTGTGATAGGTAGACAAAATTGGAAAAATAGAAGTTGAATAGTAATTGAAATACTGTCATTTATTGAGAACTCCAGACTTTTGTGAAATTAAACATGGTGAAGATTAGTAATAGCAATCAATAATACCAACTGTCAGTTACGGCATTCATATGTCCTTCTGTGTGTTTGTTTCCTAAATGGAAGACTCTCTAATCCTTCACTGCAAAAACTCATCAGTATAAATAAGAGACTTGAGAAAAAAGACAGATTGAAAAATGACCAAACAAACCTCAAGGAAAATAAAAGACAGAACAGTTGGAAGAGAAGGATCCAAAATACCATTATCTACAGATAATAATACCATCAACACAAAAATGTCAAGGAAAAAAAAATTAAAGGTTACCAGAATAATAGACTTCAACATGATGGTTAGATTTTAAAGTGCACTTTAAAATGAACAGTGAAATTAATTTTAAACTATGGAAAAACAATGACTCAATGTAGTATTTTAAACTATAAAATATGTATTAGTCAATCTAAAAGAATGTATGTGATCTCTAAGTAGAAAAATTCAAAATACATGTGGTGATACAAATTAATTATTCTAATGTCTATAGTAATATTGACTTGTTGTCTTTTGTCTTTCTGATAATACCCTTTCTTACTGGAGTGAGGTGGTATCTCAGTGTTGTTTTGATTTGTCTTTCCACTATGATCAGTGATATGGAACATTCTTGCATGTTCTTGGCTGGCCATTTGTATGTCTTTGAAAAATGTCTGTTTTAGATCTATTTCCCATTTTTAACCAAGTTCTGTGGTTCTTTGTATATTTTGGATATTAGCTTCTCAGATGAATACTTTGCAAATATATTCTCCCATTCTGTACGTTGTCTCTTCAATCTGTTGATTATTCCTTTGCCATGTAGCTTTTGATTTTGATACAATTCCAATTGTCTATTTTTAGCTGGGTTTCCTGTACTTTTGAAATGTTGTGTAAAAGATCCTTGCCTGATGCAGTATGCAGAGCATTTCTCCTAGTGGATGATTTCTTCCATGAGTTGCCTACTTTCAGATATTTTATTAAAGTCTTTAATTCATCTTGACATAACAAGTGCTTGTAAGAGTATGGAGAAACAAAAAAAGCCTTATACAGCACAAGGCCCTGGGTTCAATCCCTAGCACTACAGGTGCGCTCACGCGCGCGCACACACACACACACACACACACAGGCACAGAGTATATTTGATATATATACAAACTCTAATAAGTATACGGTTATTGGTCATCCACTTGAATATGTTGCATCTGTGGTATTTAAAACTAAACTTACCAAAAACACATGGCAGCTTCATTAGTATAGTTAGTTAAACCTCTTTGCATTCACAATACTTTGAATGCTCTTTAAACTGGTCTGAAAAATAAGTTAATAAGTTTTTTTTTGTGTGTGTTAATATAAAGTAGCACAGCCAGTCTGGAGAACAGTATGGATGTTTCTCAAAAAATATTTTAATATTGTCCCCAAATCTGCCTATTTATTAAAATTCTAGTTGAATTCTCATTTTTTATATTTTGGAGAGACCTACAAATTCTTTATACTTTATTCACATGGAATATATGTATATTCAGGTCAATTAAGGTTTGAAGCAGAAATATCTGGTTGTTTAGCTGCACTTTCCACATAGTTTAAAATATTAGAATAACAAAATAATACATAATGGAATAGATTCATAGGTAGTTTCATAATATATGCAAATAAACTTTTATTTATAGGAAAAATTGATAAGTGATAAAAAGTATTAGGGGGCATCTGAAATAGAGAGTTAATAAGTTTTTCTGTTTTACACAAAAAATATAAAACAGAGAAATACCCATGTTCAATCTAGTCTTTATATTGAATAGATTAAACATATATTGAAAATAGTAAAGTTAATAAGAATATTAAGGTTATCTTTTTATGTAAGAAAAATGCAGAATATGCTATAAAAATGAGTAGGTAAGCAGGATTTTCTCAGAAAAAATTGAAGCCCCTAGAAAACACTCTGCATGTTAAAGTCATTATGTATCAAAGCTTAGATAAGTGAATTTAATATGTGCTATCATGAATGTAAGGAAAATAATTTTTGTGTGACATACTTACTAGTGCAAGTTATTTGGTATTTGATGGAAAACAAGCACATTTTGTGACAATAAATGTGCATGTGAATGAAAAGGCCAGAAATTCTACTCCTGAGTTGGTATTTCAAAGAAATTATCAAAAACATTTATAGGATTCATATTCAAGGTTTTCATTATGTGTAGTTTCTCACTTAAAAATGAAGTTTACTGGACTTGTATGTTATCATAAAAGAAATATGTACTAGGAGTTGAAAAATATTCTGAATTTAACTCTGAATACAAGAACTAACACCTCTCACACTTTGAATAATAATGCTTTTTAAGTAAAACTATTACTTAAAAGGAAAAGAATATTTAGGGATGGGGATGTAGCTAAGTGATAAGCCACTTACCCAGCATGCACAAGGCCCTGGGTTCAATCCCTAGCATTACAGGCACACACATACACACACACACACACAGGCACAGAGTATATTTGATATATATGCAAACTCTAATAAGTATGTGGTTATTGGTCATCCACTTGAATATGTTGCATCTGTGGTGTTTAAAACTAAACTTACCAATAATACATGGCAGCTTTATTAGTATAGTTAGTTAAACCTCTTTGCATTCACAATACTTTGAATGCTCTTTAAACTGGTCTGAAAAATTGATTTACCCTCACTATTTATCTATACAATAGATCACTGCATTAATTTATTTACTAACATTAGTCTTTTATATTTACATTACAACAGAAATTGCAATTTAATATTAAAATAATAATTTTTAAATAAACATACTGAAATATTTTGTCAAAGATGTGTAATACACTTCTTGACAGTGAGGCCCTAAGAAACTCACCAAGATCTGTCTATAAATAAAAAATATAAAAAAGGGGCTGATGTGTGGCTCAGAGCATAAACCTGGGTTTAATCCCAGTACCAGAAAAAATAAAAATACATTTCTTGAAAATAAATTGCATTTTTATATGTCAATTCAAATATAGATGGATTAATATTAAATACTATAAATTTCATGATCCAAGAGTTCAGAACAGCTTGGGAAAGTATTCAAAATATTGCTGTATATTTGCTTGTATAGGAAAATAACAAAACTATTAGAAAATAGCCAAATTTTTATGAAAATATAATTAGTAATTATTTATTTAGTAATTATTCAATTATAATTACTAAAAGACAGATGTGTGAATGAGAATTTCCTTCAGCAAAATAGAAAAGGACATCAACTCAGCTCAGGTAATTCTACAACTAATGACTTAACGGATTTAATCTTTAAGGAAATAACTGATCCTTAGTGAATTGAGACTCAATATGTCCAACCTTTAAGTCCTCATCAAGTATAAGCTTTTATATTTGTTAGGATTTCTTAATCCATTGTTCAACCATATACTTAATGCAGGATATTTGCTCTAGCTTTATTCACATGTCACTGAGTGACTGTCGACAGGACTTTACCTACAAGGGTTACAGGCTTATGTTATTGGTTTTAGATTTGTTCTGAATTAAGTTTAGTGTAACAGTTAACTTATTGAGCTAAAAATCTCTAAAAGTAAAATCAATTTAATTCATGTGTTGCAAAAACATCAGTTTATGAATAACCTATAAAATTATTAATGGACAACTCTGCATAACAATCAAGGTCATTATATTATTATTTCTGTTTCCAAGTAACATTTATGAAGTATTTCAAATGAGGTTACAGTGGAAAAGAGGGCTAACTCCTTTTGGAAAAAAAATCTGATAATACATGATTTTAATAATAAATGATAATATGGCAAAATAAAATATTTATTTTAATTAGATTTTGCAATGATGTGGCTAAAATATCATAGAAGGACAACTTAAAGTATATAAATTTTATTTGGAGTTTACAGGTTTCAGAGTCTTCAGTCCATACATGGCTGACTCTGTAGCTCTGGGACCAAGGTGAGAAAGCAAATCATCGATGAAGAGCCCAGCAGAGAAAAGCTGCTCTGCTCATGACACAATATGGAAGAATAAAGAGAGCAAGAGAGAAAGAGAGGCCACAAGAAGAACTGTCTTTCAAAAGCAAGTCTCCAGTGACCCACCTCCTCCAGCCAAGCTCCATCTTTCCCTAGTTACCCTTCATTCAGGATACATACAAGAGGTTACGGGTCTCATAATTTAATCATTTCATCTTCAAACATTATCAGAAACTTTTGGGACTTACCTCACATCCAAACTGTAACATCTGTAACATTCCTCCCATGTTTCCCAAAAGTTCACGCTCATCTCACAATGCAAAATGCATTTAGTCTGTCTTCAAGAGTACCATTATTTTAATAGTTTCAGCCCTTTCCAGAAGTCCAAGTTCAAAGTCTCCTCTAAGACTCAAGGCAAACTTTTGGCAGTGAGCCTCTGTAAAAATCAAAATCAAGTTATCTATATCCAATACACAATTGAACAGAGCAAAGTGGCACAGTGGAACATGAACATTCTCATTCCAAAAGGGAGGAGAAATATAGGTACAAAAGAATATAGAAAGAAGGGATGGGCCAAAGCAAGATAGAAATACAACCAGGTAAACTTTGTGTACAGTATCTAGGACATATGGTGGCAAGAGGTTATTTTCAAAGGGCTTGTGCAGTCCTGCCCCTTTGGCCTTGGCAGTTGGAGCACACATGGGCTGTCTTTTAGCTAGCTCTCTCCTCAGCCAATGGCTTTTCTTGGAAGATAGTCCACCTTATTGGCATTACTTAATTCCTAGGGTCTCCATCCCAGTTTTAGCTTCACCTTCATAGTTTTATGCATTACTCTGTCAGGGGCAACCCACAGGGAGTCTGACCCTGATATACTTTGTCTCATTTCCAAGGCTTCCTCTGAAATCCCAGTAGAAGCCTAGACCTCTTTACTTCAGCATCCTGCATTCCTGCAGAATTACACTACATGGATGATGACAAAATCTGCAGCCTGCTCACAAATAATCTGGGCCCCTGAAATCAAGGATGCAGTAGCCAATGAGTGCTTGCATCCTTGACATGGTGAAACAACTCCCTAGACTCCCCTGTGCCTGATCTTTTCTTTCATGATCTCTTCTCAAAGGGATTTTCCCTTCTAAACCTTTGAGCCATAATAGGTGTGGCATCCTGAGATGTCCTCAAGGCACCTTTCCTGTTGTCTCTGTGAAAATACTTAGTATTTCTTTAAGGGCTGGCACCCAGACTGTTATGGGTAAATCATAAACAGAGAACACTCTTGGCAATCCTAATAGATCACTAAGCAGAGAACACTGTTAGCAATCCTTGTTTGATGATGATGATGATGATGATGATGATGTTGTTGTTTTTGTTGTTGTTGTTGTTTATTTTTTGGAACATAAACTTCACTTTGTCCTCCAAATTGAAACCAAGAATACTGATCTATATAGTGAAAAATTTTGATCAACTATATGCTCAAAAGCATTGAATCTTTGCTCTGGTGGAAGAGAAGTGATTTGGTATGAACAACCAATTTCCCAAAACCATGAAAGAAATATTAACTCAAAGAAGAGGAGAAGTAGAACAAGAAAGAGGAGGAAGTGGAGGAGGTAGAAGAAAGAGAAGTGGTGGAAGGAGGAGGACGAGAGGAGGAGGGGGAGAAGAAGGGGAGGGAGAATGAAGAGAAAAAACGGAAAGGAAGAGAAGTGAGAAGAAGAGAAATAGCAAAAGGAGAAAGAGGAAGAGAGAAAAGGGTGATGTGGAAAAGGATAAGGTAGAAGATGAGGAGGAAATGGAAAAAGAAGGAAAAGAGTAAGATGGTACTGTATACCTATTAGCCACCTCAAGCTGAAAGAGGCACATAATGCTATTTTATTATTTGATTATCTTAACTTCTCTTTACTTTTAGTAGTATCAAATAACTTAAATTTGTTTTTCTAATTATTATTCATTTACATATATCCATCTAATATACATCATTTCATCTTCTAATTAATAGAAAAATTTCAAAATAAAATCCAGTCTTGTGGTGTTCATATAACATATTTCAATTGTTATAAAAGTATTACTAATAGAAGTTAATAATTGAAGTTGTATTTGCAAAACTATTATTATAATATCCTCATAATATTAAACTATTTACAAAAAATCTGCATCAATCACAAAGAATATTTATAATTTTTTTTAAATTGTCACTTTTTAAGTAGCATCAAATTATCTTTTTAGCAATTGTAAACTAGCCTGATTCAGATCAATCTTCCTGCTAATATTAACTGTGATATATTTATAAGCATTGAAGAACAAGCTACTTAGATTATATAAGGTGAAATATCAAAGATAAGTGAAACCCACTGTGATGACCTACAAATTTTGTGCTATAGCATATTTCTTCTCAGACTGTTTCATGACTGCTAGAGTTAAAAAGCAAAGACACTGATCAGTTTTTTTGTTTTTTTAATTCAGAGTGAAAGGGCTGGGCTGAAAATGGAGTCCATCCGTACCAAGCTTCTAGGGACCTGGTGAGTACTCTTTGTGTTCAATCTGACACCATATGATACCTCAGGAAGAACATAAACAGCACCATATTCTGAATGAATCTACATTTTTGAACATTTTATTCGCTGAATGCATTAAGAAAATGCAGGTTGGCAATATGGCGAGTTTACTGCCTGCCAGAAATAAATGTAAATCATATCAGGAATAAAAAAAATCATTCAAAATCACATTATCTTTACATGTTTTTCAAATATACTTGGTCGTGTCTAAGTAAACTAGAAATAGAATGGAACTACCTTAGTGAAATAAAAAACTTTTAAAAATATCTATAGCTAACATATTTAATAATGAAAGAGAATGTTCTCATAAAATCAGGAAATATTAATGGATGTCTGAGCTGACTGTGTCTCTTACACATTGCAAAGAGTAATTGTGCGATTAGGCAATAAGACAAGTAAACTAAATATAGGTTGAAGAGGGAGATCAAAACCTGCCTTTTTTAAAAAATATATAGGAAAATATCTAAATTATAAAAATTATGAAAATATTTCTAACACAAGAAAGTATATTTATTAGGGCATCAGAGCATAAGGTAAAGTAAAATAAATTTTATTTTTATATAATACTAAGGAGCAATTGTAAATGGATTGTAACTAAAATGAAAAATATAAAATTTACCACAGTATTAAGATACTAAATTCTGAGGGTATATCAAACAGAATGACTGAAAGATTTTTATATAAACTACCAAATTCATATTTTTGTTATCACTGACAGGTGCTTCCAAAAAACCAAAAAAAATCTTGTATATAAGGAGTTATTAATCATCAGGTAGAGAATGGAGCCTAGAAATCAGATGAGATCATGACCATAAGCATTGATATATCTAACTGCAGACCCAGAAACCTCTTTTTTTGTCTTCAGAATAGCCAAAATATAGATAGCAGGAACACATCAAATAGAAACTTTAAAAATAATTTTGAATTGAGAAAGTTTTCTATGTGTAATGATATTAAAATTTATATTTCTAACAATATTTCTACATACCTATTATAAGGGCTAAATCCAAAATGCTGAAAGTATCTATCTTTAGTGAAGATGTGAACAAACATCTTGCTCTCATTAAGTGACAGTAGGAATATAAATTAACATAGCCGCTTTGAAAGTAAATTTGGCAGTTTCTTATAAAACTAAACATAGGCCCACCATACAACCTGGCAATTCCAATCATGAATATTACTCAAGTCATTTGAAAACTTATGACCAAACCAAAGCCTACATTCCTACCTGAAAATAGAAGTAACAAAATTTTTACTATGAAACATTATTCAATAATAAAAAGAAATAAAATATCAAGTGAATCCTAAATACAAATTGGTAAGTAAAAAAAATGAGTCTGAAAATAATACATACTGAAAAATCTATATGATATGCTGGAAAAAGAAAAACTGGTAATGGAAAAAAGATTTGTATTTGCCAAGGATTTGGATAATGCAGCTAATTAAATCAAAGTTAATACACACACATGTCTTACAAATCACTGTAGAAAAGATAGAACATTCAATAGAAAAATTGGGATTTGTGAATCTCTTAAAAAACCAAGATATCATAGGCAGCCAATAAGCATATGAAATTATTATGAATCCAATTAATCATCAGAAAGTTGTATAATGCACCTGTAATTGATACTACTACACACACACACACAAGGTAGTTAAAATTAAAAAAACTGAAGACACAAAGCATGCTGAGAACTAGTAGCAATGGTGAATCTCATAGACTGTGAATGGTTTTAGAAAATATTGTGTTATTTATTAAAGTTGAACATATTATGCCATGACCCATAATTCTATTTCTTACTTATACTCCCCTCAAAAATGTGTATGTTCTTCAACAACAACAACAACAACAACAACAAAACCATGTACTGCTATGTTTATAAAGCATTATTTTCATAGTTTGCATCAAGGGAAAAAACAAATACAAACGTTCAACAACAGAAGAATGAGTGTGGTACTTGTTCATAGAATATAATTCTTCATAGTAACATTACATGAAAACAATTTTAAAATTTGCATTAGTAACAAATGAATGAATCTGGTAGATCTATTACTAAGAGCGGCCAGGCATAAAAGAAAATGTTCTATATGTTTTCATTTATAAAAAGTAAAAAAATAGTCACAAGTAAACTGTGTTCACAATTAAAGTGCTGGTAAATGGCACTATTAAACCTGTAATTATTATTTTTATTATCTTTTTATTTGTTCTTTTAGATATACATGACAATTGAGTGTATTTTGCATATTATGCATATGTAGAGTAAAAATTATTCTAATTAGGATTCCATTCTTGTGGTTGTATGTGATGTGGAGTTACAATGGTGGTGTATTCATGTATGTTTATAAGAAAGTAATGGTCAATTCATTCCACTGTCTTTCCTATTCCCATCCTACTCCCTTCCCTTCATTCCCCTTGTCTAATCCAATGAACTTCTATGTTCAACCTGTGATTACTAATCAAGCTCACTTTTTTTTTGCATTTCTCTATATTGTCATTAAATCTATTTTGATCATAATCTTAGACTATTATTTTTGAAATTCCCCAAACTTTTACTGAGAGTATAGTGATACTGTATTTGAAATATACATAAAGAATTTTGAGCCTGTGATAAGAATTTGAATTTGCAAATTCTTTTTTAAAATTTTAATCTAATGTGTTATATATGACAGCAGAGTACATTTCACATATATAGCACAATTTTTCATATATCTGGTTGTACACAACATAGAGTCACACCATTTGTCTATTCCTCCCATGCTTCGCTACATCCCCATTATGAATCAGCATCTTATATCAGAGAAAATATTTGGCACTTGTTTTTTTGAGGGGATTGGCTTACTTCACTTAGCATTATGTGCTCCAACTCAAATGCCATGATTTTATTCTCTTTTAATGCTGAGTAATATTCTATTGTGTATATATACCACATTTTCTTTATCTATTAATTTACTGAAGAGCATCTAGGTTGGCTCCACAATTTAGCTATTGCGAATTGTGCTGCTATAAATATTGATGCGTCTGTGTCCCTGTAGTATGTGTTTTTAAGTCCTTTGTTTATAAACCAAGGAGTTGGATAACTGGGTCAAATGGTGGTTCCATTCCCAGTTTTCCAAGGAATCTTCATAGTGCTTTCCATATTGGTGGCACCAATTTGCAGTCCGATTAGCAATATATGAGTGTGCCTTTCTCCCCACCTCCTCGCCAAAATTCTAATAGGGACTTGATGAGTTTAGAAGGGAGCATGTTGTGTTCCATGCTTTTGTGATGATTTCATGGTGTATCCTAGTGTTGTATGTAACTAAAAAATAATTTTTTAAAAAAGACAAAAAGCTGAAAGAACCAGAAAAAAAATGAAGTCTGCAATAGTATAATTTATACACAGTAAAGGCAAAAAGAATTATTTGAGTTAGGGCAAAGGCTGATTTCTTCAAGTTTCCCACTGAAGAGCAAATAAAATATACACACATTAGATTAGAATAGGGTACAAGTAGATGGTTTTAGATCTCCATACTCAACTTCTCAAAAAGAAAGGCATCAAGTATGTTGACTAGTTCAAGTGAAAAGAGAAAGGTCTCTACAAAAAAAGTTCAGATTAACAAGAAAGCTATACTTTCTTTTCAGGCTTGCAGGAGTAAGGTGTCTGCATCAAGTTTGTATCTGCTACTTGTATACTGGTACCTACCTCCTAATTTCTGTGCTCATCATTCTTCTTTTGCATCATACCTGATGGGCACAGTGGTGGCCTGTCACACTTATTACTTTAAAATTTGTACAAGCATTTTGTGTTGACAGTAATAAATATCAAAGGACAGTCCATGTATGGATTCATCTATGAGGTTTTAAGAAGATAGAATCAAAATGTCATACTAATTAGGATGTCAGTTTACAAATTGCCTGTGAAGGTCAGGTTTCTAGCTTGTATAAATTGTAGGTGATTTCACTGACATAATAAACAAAAGAGGCGAAATGGACTTGGAAAATAGAGTTAAGGAGAAGCCACATTTAACTCTGGATTGTTAAGTTGGGTCTTCAAAAGAAAGACATGCCAGGCATGTTGGCACACACCTGTATTTCCAGCAACATGGGAGGCTGATGCATAAAGATGACATGTTCAAAGCCAGCCTCAGCAACTTAGCGAGACCCTGTCTCAAGATAATTTTTTTTAAAAAATTAAAATGGCTAGGGATGTGGCTCCATGGTTAGTTGCCCCCTGGGTTCAATCCCTAGAACCAAAATAAAAATGAAAAATAAAATAAAGTAAAATAAAAAATACCCAAGTATATGTTGACAAAAATGCATGTCTGCCTCTTTGTGAAATTATTATGCTGATATCTAATAATTGCTAAAATCTTGGGAAATATGGAACAATATCATTTTACTATTAGACTGAGTATTCTTTGATTTGCTTTAATATTTTATATTTTCAATAAAAGAATGCACATTTTTGGTGTATTTGTTATAAAATCCCTTATATTATCTTTTGATTATTTGATAAGAAAATCTAACCATTAAAATTCATACAGTTTAGGCATGCTGTCTTCTAATAATGAAATACCTAGCGGTTTTTTATAGTTTTGCTGGGGATATAGCTCAGTGATAGAGTGCTTGCCTAAAAAATGAAAGGATCTTGGGTTTCATTTCCAAGCCCAAACAAAACAAAGTAAAACAAATTTTTTATATTATAGTTTCTTGAAGAATATGGTCCAAATGTAATAACCTAGCTTATTCAGGGTGAAGTTATTTTTAGCAAGAAAAGTTTTCAAATTACAAAGTAGATTTAAGGCATTCTAGGTGTGACCAACTTGACCATTACTTATGCACACAAGCTAAATATTTTCTATCAGCTTCAGACAAATGGATATTGTATTGCAATGTCATTTAAATATTTATCAGAAGATTTGTTGAAGGGCCTTTTTCCCTTTCTTCATCTCTTTCTTTTTTTATTATTTAATACATGCTTTTTATGGACTTCACTCTATACTAATTGTTACAGTTAGAATTATACAGAATATTCTCTGTCTTCAAAGCTTTCCAAAAGCTCAGAGAAACAAACAAGTAAAATCCAATACTGTCAACATGTAAAATATACTATAATTAGTGTGTTCTTTGTACAATGGAGAAATGGAGGGAAAATAAACAACACTGTGTGTGTTGGTATCTCAGAGGCTCTTGAGGATGAGAGAATTTGTGATAGAAATAAAAGAATAAAAGAGAGTTATTACTAGAAAGAGTAGCATACATAATCACCAGAAAAGAAGATAAAGAATGACACAATTGGGGAGTTAGAAGAAAGTCACTATAATTTTAACACAAAGTAATAGTGGTCCATAAAAGACTGAAAAGATAAGCAAGGGAAGTTTATAAAGAATGCTCATATATATGGCGCACTAAAGCACTTGGACTTTTTCCGGAGGATAATGGATGCTTTTAAATACTATTAGGTAGACAAATGGAACAGAGATATTTGCATTTTAGAACCATTTTTATGTCGTAACTAGGAAATATATAACATGGGACAAAAGAAAAACATCAGTAAGAAGAGTTCAGAATGATTGTGGGACTCTAAGTGAAAAATGGTAATTGTGATGTGAATGAACAAGTGGCAGGTGGTATGTGTGAAGTAGATGCATTTAAGAAATAATTAGGAGATAGATCCTAAGGGATTTGATAATGTATGTGTTTTCTAAGCAGTGATAGAGGTAGTTATGGCTGGTGAGGCTTAAACACTCCAGTTTGTTAACTATGGGTAAATTAGGTATTCACTGAGATAGGAAGCACAAGAAAATTTAATTTAAAATTAAGAAATTTGGGCTGGGGATGTGGCTCAAGCGGTAGCGCGCTCGCCTGGCATGCGTGTGGCCCGGGTTCGATCCTCAGCACCACATACAAACAAGGATGTTGTGTCTGCCGAAAACTAAAAAATAAATATTAAAATTATTTCTTTAAAAAAAATAAATAAATAAAATTAAGAAATTTAATGGGGAAGGGGTAAATTTAGTCTGTGAACTTGATATTTCTGGAGTTTTTTAGGAACTTCCTGAAAGTCTTTCTTGAGTAGGCAGCCCAATTTATTGAGTAAGGAAAATAAATGTTGCATATAAAAATCATTGTAAAGCTTATAACTATAGAATTATATATGACTATGATTCAGGGATGATCTTCAAGGAGAGATGAGATTGAAGGTCTATAAACAGAAATTCAGCAGAAGTACACAAAAAAATGGAGAATATTGTAGCATGATCAAAATAGGACTAGAAATTATATGGAAAGTATCCAGAACGGAGGAGTGGGCAACAATATGACCAAAGACAATAATTTTAAAATGATTAAAAATATTAATTTGGCTAGAAGGGATTTTTCTAAACTTATGTCAATATCAATTTTAGGAAAATCATGTGAATGGCAATCAGACACAATAATATTGAAAAATAACCAGAAGAAAGGAATTTGTGGGTCAATTTTAGGTTGCATTTATATGAAGATTGCAAAAAATGAAGGATATAGAAAGTAGAATTGCCATAAAAGTATTTTTACCTAAAGTATAATAAATTTTAACTTAAAAATAAGAAGAAAAAAAGGGATAAAGAAAAAAAGGTAATTGATATTATAAGATATGTTAGCTTATTTTTACAAAAGCATGTTCGTTGACACAGAAGTCTTAACTTAAATGTCATCAGAAATACAGACTCTTGGTCCCAGCCTAGACCACTGTACTTAAGTTAACTCCCAGTAATTTGTATGCCCATTAAAGCTTCATAAATTGTACTGTAAATTGTTCTTTAACACTTGATTTAAGACACCTTTGAATAAGCTTGTCTTAAAAAATAGAAGGTGTATTTTAATTTTTGTAAGAGGAAAGGAGTGCAGGTGTGAGTGCTAGTCAAGTTGTAGGTGTACATCAAGAAATTATAGTTTCCTACTTGATGATTTGAATCACGTAGGTCATTTGCTTAGCGAATGTGAATAAAGTTGGCATAGAATTGACATCTCGAGAATAGAAAAACTTTCAAATGACTGATGAAGGAAATCTGATAGAAGAGAGGGGGAGGGGGAGGGGAGATGGAGAGGGAGAGGGAGAGGGAGAGGGAGAGGGAGAGGGAGAGGGAGAGGGAGAGGGAGAGATTAAGACTCCAACAGAGCACTGAGGCCCCTGTTCATCATACACCACTTGGAGTGGACACTGTGTGCAGTGGTACCAACTACATGTGCTACATTCTCTAGCAGCATGCAGCAGCTTGGCTGGAAGACAAAGCAGAGAAACAATTGCAATGATTCAGTTAGGATTGCTTTATTTATATATAGAAGATATAACAGTTGAGTTATATCAGTTGACAAACATTGCGAAAAATCATAGAAATTTCTCTAACCAAGTATAGAAATCAGGACAGATACAGAGATTGAATTGAGATCAATGGCTAAAGTCACAAGTCTAGAGGGTGAAGAACAGTATTAGTTATAAAATTAGACTCCCAGAATATTAAAAATATTATGGTCTAAAGATGAAGAATTTGAACCTACTCGTTCAGAATAGAATGTCTCTGAATAATGGCAAGATATCATTTCAGGCTATGGGAGTGAGCACCTGAAGTACATTGGCATTTTATATAACTAGTGTTGAGAATTAAAAAAAAAAAAAGCAAACCAGGGTACTGTAGAGTTTATCCACTTGACTGTTAAAAGCATTGCAAATGGTAAGTTGTTTCTGAATAGAAAAGGAGACAGAGAATCAAATACAAAGTTCTATAATAAATAATGGAAAAGAGCAAGAGGTTAACATGAGACTGCATTATGGCTTTTACAGGCCCTGGTCACTTTTGTCTTTCTCATTCCCTTTCTCCATTAAAAATACTATACAAAAATCATATTTTACAAACTTAATAATATAAAGACAAGTATATTAACATTATATATTGCAGTATTTAGAAGTTCAATTTTTTTCTTAGCTGTCACAGTTTTACTACTCTTTTCTGACATGTGTTTATTAGACTCCTTATTAATCACTTAACAGGCAGATGGGTGTGCCAGCAGCACATGGTAAATACACTCATGCCTTCTATTTCTCTAGACTCTGCGTTTTCTTCTTTTCGTTATTCTAGGACACCTACAGTATATCAACCTAATTAAATCTAAGCTAACACAACTCAAAATCAAGGTCAGCTTACAAGTATTGTGGATAATAAATATGCCAATATTTTGAGAGATCCACTAATCTTCTAAATGCTTATAGAAATCAAAACATCAGCCCTGTATTCACAAATTATTTGGATTTTAAAATTTGTAAGAGCTTATTTACCTCCTTTAGGGTATAGGCAAATGTTGACAAAATAGATTAATAATAAGTTTTCAAATATTAGATAGAAGCAATAAGACCAATAATACCTGAGAGGTATATGTTAATGACCTGAGAGTTTCTAGTTTATGGTCCAAGGTGGAAAAATTCATGCAATGCCTGTCAGATTCCAGAAGATAAAGAGAAAAAGCTGAGAGCTTTCAGAGATCAAGGCAGCAAGATGAAGAATCAGGAGAAACACACACACAATTACACACACACACACTCACACACACACACTTAACTATATCCCAGAAAAAAGCATCTAAGAATATGCATGAGATGCAAAACCACTCAGGACACAGGAAAGTAATAATCAGAAAATTTGACAAACACAAAAAAATAATAAATAGCCGGATAAGCATGGAAAGAAGTAGAAAAATAATATATAATAGGAGAAATGTGAATCAATCAAACTGGAGCCATTTTATATTAGCAGACAAGGATGTCAAAACACTTACTATAACATATCCCATGTGTCAAAACATTTAATCAAAACAGAATATATACAAAGGATCTGAATTAAACTTTGAAGGCTGAAATCTATAGTATATGAGATTAAGCATTCAGAAGATGGGTGGAACTCTCAGAATGTTGGCATATATATTATCCAGGACACCTGTAAGCTGACCTTGATTTTAAATTATGTTAGCTTAGATTTAATTAGGTTGATATACTATAGATTTCCTAGAATAATTAAGAGAATAAAACCCAGGGTTTAGAGAAATAGAATGCATGAGTGTATTTACTATGTGCTGCTGGCACTCCCATCTGCCCGTTAAGTGCTCAAGCACACCAAGAGAAATATATTCACTTAACTAAAGCTTAAGTTGCATTACTGAGTAGACCATCATCCTCAAAAATCTCTGCTGTGGCTCAGGTGAAGACCATAAATAATGTTGGGAAAAGCATTGTTGATATGAGTAACATGATTTTCATAAATATGATTACATCCAGTGCAATAGAAAGCAAATATTAGTGCTTAATCATCAGAGACAAAGTAAGATTAAATAGAATAATAGGCATCAAGAATGAAGTAGTAAGCAAAATACTTTGAGCAACAACATCTTTGCAGTGGCAAAATAATGATGAATAATTAGCAATAAATGTGAAGCCAATATGCTAAATTATGACTCGATATATTTTGTAAATTACTTTCAAGTTTAACAAAACCTTATTTGTGAAGAATAGTAATATCTCAAGAAATTAATGGACTATAGTTTATTCAAAATTTTATAACCTCTTGATTCAATGAGGAGCTATATTCCACCCTGGGAATACCCTACAACATTGACCATGTTTGGTGAAACTATGATTGCAGTGCTCTCCTTTGGAGCTGAGACTGTAACAAAAGTTAAATAATGATGGAAAATGAGAAATATTCAGAAATTCTGAAGACAAATAGACATTAACTTTGATATCATCTTATTTTCCAAGTACCAAAACCAAAACACTGCCTATAGTAATATGAAAATAAATTGAGTTTTTATACATGGCAATTTCACAGTGCTATAATGAGTTTGAAGCCCCATGTAATTAGTTTACAAATTATTTAATTCTTAATTTGAGTAGGAGGAATTGATGCTTCCATAATTCTAACATTTGCTCCTGAACTTCTGGAATGAGAAATATTTTTACTTACCCTTCATTTTGGCCAAACCCAGTTTACACCTTAATCCAGTTGTAATTATTTTATCTCCATTCACTAAGAAGAGGGTCCAGGTATGCATAATTAGTTAAATGTTCATATATACTATTATAGCTTGAAGAGCACTACTAATTATTCTTATCATGATGACAAACATATAAGAGCACAAATTTTGAGAAAGTAGAAATTGATGCCACAATAAAACATATGGAAAACTCAGAGATAAAGATTCCTATCACATTTCCCCAAAACCTAGCATTTTTCCCTGTGAAACGGGCAAATGAATCCTAACAAGTTATAAACTATAATAATTTCAATCTGATGGCAGATCTAATTACAAGTTCTTGTCCAGATACATTTGCTCTCACCTGGAGCAAATTTTACCCATCACTTGGTTTGCAGTTACCCATCTGGCCAATGTCTCTTCTCCTTTATACCAGATTACATGTAACAACATAGTTGTTTTCTATTATCTGGCTGGAACAACATTTCAATTTCATGGTCTTGCCTCAGGGCCATGCCAGCTCCATTATTCTTGTTCATAATCTCTCTGGTGCTATTTGACATCTGGTTTGTGGACATATGTCAGTCTATAATGAGATAAGTGAAAGTTTACATTCAATTTATGTACTTAACGTGAGCAAGTAACTAAACAGTTTTAAAAATCAGTACTAGATTATCAACCATAGTTTTAGTATCATGAATCAAGTTCACTAATATATTAATTATATCCCATGAATGATGAGAGTGGTCCATTAAATCCATGGCATCATTCTGATTGCACATGACAATAAAAAAAAATGACCCATCTATGAGATTCATGGGTCTGACACATACACATCAGATAGCTATTTTTCTGGGTATAATTTCTGTTGAGTGGTCTTGACCTGGGCAGAACAGAATTTTCAAAGTGAAAGATAGATTATTACATTTCACACTATGACTAATAAAGAGGAGCAATTTTTTAATGGGACTTTTTGCAATTTTAAAGGCAAAAAAATATGTGTTTTTTTTCAATAGCTCTTTAGTAAGTTAACTATTTAAATTTCAAAATGCTATCAACACTTTTCTGCTATTTTTGCTCACAACCACACACATCCAAATGTATTCTAGATACTTACATCATAATTTTCAAGTTTACCAAAGAGTATCCATTGTTCAGACAGCCCTGAAAGATTAGGAGGACAAGATAATATGTCCTATGTGTACAGGCTCTTTGTTGACTTCACAACTGCCCATGATCCAAGATGCCATGACATCAAGAATGGAGACTAATGAGAAGTTTAACAACATGAGTTGTTGATATTGATCTGAGTATAGCAAATGCTGATGGATAAACCTGCCAAAGCTGACACCATTTCTTGAGCTCATTACTCAATGGGGAAAAGCCACTCACTACATAACACAAAACGTCATTGTTCCCCTTCTCTGAAAAAGCAAATTGTATATTCTCACTGTAATTGAACTATATGCTGGATATGAATTTCCCTTTCTTACTTCCTTAAAATTATTTTTCTAACATCACCATCTGTAGACATACAGAATGCTTTATTTGGATTCATGGCATCCAATTCCAAAATGTTTTTGAAGGAATACATTTCCTTCAAAAGGAAACAGATGATCATGCCTATGGATTGCACTGGTCTCATCTGGGTCAACTGAGGTCTCACCTCTAGAAACATGTTGTCCAAAATATGATAGAATGGCCTAGAGTAATACTATGTATTGGATGATTGGTTCTTCACGTTTTATGGCATAATAAGAATGCTCAGATTGAAGAACCAAATGAATCAATAAATTGAATGTTGTTCAATATAGTATAACGACCATGCAGAATATTTCTATCAGGTGATATCAAAACAATTACCACAGATTAGAAGTTCAAATAGCTAGCCAGGCATGTTTTTTCCTTTTCATTTCACAGAACCAACAGACAAGAAGAAGATAATAGTTATGGCTTGGATTATTGATTCCAATTATCAAGTTTTGTTGCTAATATACAATTTTAAAAAAGAGGAGAATGTTTTTTGAACCCAGGTTTTTCTGTGGAATATATGAGAAGGCACAGAGTCACTCATATATAATAATAAAATATTACATGGCACAATAAGTAAGATTCCTGACATCCGGACCCTTCAAGGATACAGTTTTGGATTATTCATTCACATTATTTGACATTGAAATCTGAGGTAATGGCCAAAGTTAAAAAAAATTAAAATTGATAGTGAAAGAAGTTATATCAACTACTGAATCCAATACAAAATAAGTAATATAATAGCTTTGCACTGCATCTCCCTGGTTTGTTATAGTCCTGTTTCTCAACCTATGGTAATTAATTTCTAGTTTTCCTTCTTTCTCCCTCATTTTTAATGCATTTAGATAATAATTTTTTGTGGATAGCTATCTGTTAAGCTGCAAAAGAGGGAGTGCAAGGTCTCTCGTATCTTGGTCTTTATCTCAGGTACTAGTTTTTAAAGACTATTTGGATATATATACATATACACTTATATATGCATATACATGAATATATTGTCTGTATATACATATATGTTATATGTATGTATGTATTATATGTATATGTGTGTATACATACACATATAAACAATCTCTAAATAATCTATATATGTATGTGTATATATATAGCATAGATTTTAGTAACAAAATTAATGAATGTCAAAAATCAAGTATCTATGGTATATATATATATACACATACATATATAGATTATTTAGAGATTGTTTATATGTGTATGTATACACATATATACATATAATATATACATAAATATAACATATATGTATATACAGACAATATATACATGTATATGCATATATAAGTGTATATGTATATATATCCAAATAGTCTTTAAAAACTAGTACCTGAGATAAAGATCAAGATATTAGAGACCTTGCACTCCCTCTTTGATGTGGAAGGATGAGAGCAACTTTGCTAATGTGGAGGGTAGATGGAATTTGTTTAGGAAATGGGGCTTTTTTATATTGCTGATATGACAGGATATATATAAATGCTGACCATGTCATTTTGAGCTCTTTTCTTTCAGCTCCATGTTAAAAAAAAAAAAAAAAAACAAATCTGTTCAAACATGGTAGTCAGGTCTCTACAAACTATATTCCCCTACTTTATTTGTTACCTGGCTTTTAATTAGATTCCAACTAGGAGGAATGAGAAGAAAATCCAGATGTGAGGTTTGGGAAAAAGGAAGGAATCTTGTTTACATCTGTGCTTGCTATTTCTTTTAGCACTGCCCAGAGCCACAGCCGGTGCCAGTTTACAACTGTTATGCCAGCTGGTTTCAGCCTCCAGCTTGTTTTGGCCTCTGGAATCAACATCAATACACTCTTCACAGATCCTGGTCTTTTTGGACCCTGATTTCCAGCACTACTCTGAGCATCAAGGTTCCTTTTCATTTCTCAACCACACACATGAATGCACAATATCCTGAATGTTCCAACACAGGGTTCTCTCATTTCTTTGTTCTTTTCTTTCATCTCCTTCGTAGCATTAAACCAAATTTCCATATGAATTTCTTTCTATTACCTAGTACAAATTTCAATATGCTCAGTTGACCCAGAGTGATACAGGTAATGTGTATTTTTTAACCTTCTACAGGAGTACACAAAGTAATATAACCTTTTGCAGAACTCAATGACAGAACGCTGCAAGTTCCAGCTGAAACTCTGACCCTGTCTTCCAGCTGCTTTCCTCTATCTTTTATCTTCTTCTGTCTCCTTTTTCAGAGAAATGCATTTCCAAGGATGCTCTGCATTTCTATTTTTTTAAATAGTTTTGTAATCTACAGCTTATAAATATTTATGGTTGTCATCTACTATATCTCCTCCTTCAATTCCCAGTTAGATATACATACATGTGTACTTATGGGTATATTCACTACCAAAAGAAACTTTCCAAAATTGATTTGTCATAAAATTCTATTGCAATGGCTAAGTTTAGGTGTCAACCTGACTAGATTAAGGGAAACCTAGATACCTGGTAAAGGATAATTTGTGAAAGAGTCAGACAGGGTATTTCTGGAATAGATTGAATCTGAATTGTCAAACTGAATAAAACACAACTACCTTCATCCAGTATGGTTGGGCACCATTCAATTGGCTGTGCCTGAATAGAAAATACAAAAAATAACAAACATTGGTCAGAAGCTTCCAGCAACACACATACCTCTCAGGAATGCTGTGCTGCCTATAATTTCTTCTACCACTTTCTTAGTCTATCACTTTAAAATTCAGATTCACAGAAAGTCTCAGGACATGGGCAAAATGTAGATGAATTCTTTCCTGGATGTAATATGAATGGATTATAGTCCATTTCCCAATAAGTTCTCATTCCCCACCTTGCTGTATTGGATATCATGCTTCCAACAAATGAACATTTAGGAATATTCAAGTTCCAAACCAGACAGGGATTTTGATTCTTTGGCCAGTCCAGAATTTCTCCTTTGCTTTATGGCTCATGATGACTATGGTTTTGCTTTGCTGTGAATTTCTGTCATAATGTGCTACATGTCTTGGGCCTAAAGCAAAGGGCTACTCCATCATTAACTGGAACCTCCAAAACGGTGAATAAAAATGAATGTTTTCTCTTTTCTTTTTTTTTTAATTTTTTTTATTGGTTGTTCAAAACATTATAAAGCTCTTGACATATCATATTTCATACATTAGATTCAAGTTGGTTATGAACTCCCAATTTTACCCCAAATACAGATTGCAGAATCACATCGGTTACACATCCACATTTTTACATAATGCCCTATTAGTAACTGTTGTATTCTGCTACCTTTCCTATCCTCTACCATCCCCCCTCCCTCCCCTCCCATCTTCTCTCTCTACCCCATCCACTGTAATTCATATCTCTCCTTGTTTATTTTCCCATTCCCCTCACAACCTCTTATATGTAATTTTGTATAACAATGAGGGTCTCCCTCCATTACCATGCAATTTCCCTTTTCTCTCCCTTTCCATCCCACCTCATGTATCTGTTTAATGTTAATCTTTTCTTCCTGCTCTTCCTCCCTGCTCTGTTCTTAGTTGCTCTCATTATATCAAAAATCAACAAATGGGACTTACTTAAACTGAAAAGTTTTCTCTCAGCAAGAGAAACAATAAAAGAGGTAAATAGGGAGCCTACATCATGGGAACAAATTTTTACTCCTCACACTTCAGATAGAGCCCTAATATCCAGAGTATACAAAGAACTCAAAAAATTAAACAATAAGAAAACAAATAACCCAATCAACAAATGAGCCAAAGACCTGAACAGACACTTCTCAGAGGAGGACATACAATCAATCAACGAGTACATGAAAAAATGCTCACCATCTCTAGCAGTCAGAGAAATGCAAATCAAAACCACCCTAAGATACCATCTCACTCCAGTAAGATTGGCAGCCATTATGAAGTCAAACAACAACAAGTGCTGGAGAGGATGTGGGGAAAAGGGTACTCTTGTACATTGCTGGTGGGACTGCAAACTGGTGCGGCCAATCTGGAAAACAGTATGGAGACTCCTGGGAAAGCTGGGAATGGAACCACCATTTGACCCAGCTATTGCCCTTCTTGGACTTTTCCCTGAAGACCTTAAAAGAGCGTACTACAGGGATACTGCTACATCGATGTTCATAGCAGCACAATTCACAATTGCTAGACTGTGGAACCAACCCAGATGCCCTTCAATAGATGAATGGATAAAAAAAATGTGGCATTTATACACCATGGAGTATTACGCAGCACTAAAAAATGACAAAATCATAGAATTTGCAGGGAAATGGATGGCACTAGAGCAGATTATGCTTAGTGAAGCTAGCCAATCCCTAAAAAACAAATACCAAATGTTTTCTCTTTTCAATTAATTTTCACAAGTGTTTTGTTATAGTATGGGAAGCTAACTGTGAAAACTGATTTGTGAACTCCAAAATCTAAGATCATACATATTTTGTGATAAACTCCCATTACTTATGACTTTTATGACTTTTCTTCTATGCTATTAAAAGACAACAATATCTCTCAAATTCATAAGCATATATACTTTTGTCTCCTTTTAATTTTACTCTTGTTACACATGATTAGTTAATACTTATCGAGTTACCACAGCACTCCTAACTATATAAAAAGAAATTCTTAAGTTTTACTACTCCCACGACATAGTCATGTTATTCTCTTCAAAAAACTCAATTTTAGGATCAATTTACATTCACTTCCTATGATTCTCTATGAATTGACAGCCACAATAACCTCAAAATAAAAAATATATCATTGCTGCCAAAAACCAGTCCATGGCCTCACATGAACCTGTCAGCTGCTGCAGGATGGCAGAGCTACCTGTCAGAGTCCTTGGCTAAACCATGCAGAAATCTGCATGCTACCCTAAACAAAGGAATTCCTTTCACATGGCCAGCCCTTTCTCAGTACTCTACACTCTCTACTTACCAGGCCATTGACCCAGGGCCTTTGGAGAGAAGACCCTTCCTGTCTTTCTATTGGATGTCAGGGGAAAATACTACTCAGGGGGCATCTTCATCTTAGCCTGTCATCCTCTGATCAGATGTCTCAGTTATATTGACTTAGTACAATATAATATAGGTGGGATGGCAAAATAAAATAAAGCAAACATCTGTTGAAGCTGAGATCTGGAAGATGGAAGTCATTTTAATTTTTCTTCTACTTTTGAATATCTGAAATTTTTCATAGTAAAAATTTTGAAAACAATAAAAATCAAATTCCTTTGTTATCTGGTCCTCTTACACAAGAAATTTGCAATTCTGAGTGTCAGTGAATTCTTTAAAAAAATTCTAAGATTCTTGTAAAACTCATGTTAGCAGTTGTATTAGTTTCAGAATTAAGAGGGAATCATTTTATTTTAGGGTTAGTTTTCACTACTTAAGTTCAAACATGTTTTAAACCAACTTTAATAAAATAGGACAGAGAAAGAAAGTATTAAAAGTGCTAAAATAATTCTGCCTGTAGAGCAAGAGAAAGAAACCCAGAACACTTCCTGCCAACCCCTGAGGGCTCTGCTATCAGATACTCTAAGTAATAGTCATTCCATGGAAGAGACCCACTCCTTTATTGTTTAAGCAAATTATATTACATTGTTTATAGATTGTATCAGAATTACTGTAAAGGGTTATGAGTGGATTTTCCAGAATGGCACTTTAAATACAGCATGATTGATTCTTTGGTTCATTCTCCCCAACATTTTTATCGTTGACAAAGCTTCTCGGAATATACTAGATATTATGGTTGTATCATGACAACAAACACATGTAAGTGTGCTTTTACAGTTTCTTCTTGTATGGCACACAAATTTGTGAACCTGAGTGGTCTTACTGAAATCTTTGTTTTCGAATTATAAATATATCCCATCTTTGAGGAAGATGTGGGACATTTTATTACATTATAAATCTTCTTTATAACTACTTCCTTTATATTATTTTTAAATAGCTTTCTTAGTTGACTTAATGCATAAAAGAAGTTTGAAATTGTTTTCCTATATCTTTACTTAAAAAAATAGATTTTCCTGTGTTTCCTTTTTAATTGAACTATTTCTCATTCTGGAAAAGACACATGCAACTTCTCTTTGTTTAAACAGATTCTAAAATTCAGGCTGCATTTGAAGTTGAAAATGGTATACTTGAAACAGCAGTTGCTTACATAAGCTGTGCCTCTCCTTCTTTAATTCATATTGATCTCTTGTTTCTGCCCTCGCTCTAATAATAATAAGCAAGATTCTTTGAACTACAGAGTTTAGTTTGTTCAAACATACTCAGGAGGCCAAAAACTGTGGTAAATGCCTGTAATACCAGTGACTTGGAAGGCTAAGGCAGGAGGATCACAGGTTCTAGGAAAGTCTCAGCAACTTAGTCACAAAATTAAAAAAAAAAAATTAAAAAGGGCTGGGGATGTGGCACAGTGGCAAAGCACCCCTGGTCATAAAACAAACAAACAAACAAACAAATAAATAAATAAATAAATAAACAAACAAACCTAGGATATCCACATTTGAAGTTTGACTCAATTATCAGATTACAAGTATACTAAGGCCTTGCTAATTGTTGTTGTAAAATTTATTTTTTCTGAATTGTAAAAATAAATAAGTAAAATATCATTTTTGTCTTGGACCTTCAAATATGACATTTCTTTACTAGTTCTCCTTTGAATTCAGTTATACCTTTGATAATTCAAAGGAACTCTAAGGAAATTTTACAGTGATAGAAAAACAAAGAAAACTAGTGTGGTTAAACCATTAGTATATAAAAATCATGATTTTTTAAATTCAAGGCACGTGATCAAAATAATTGTTCTGGCATTTGATTGGTCTTGTTTTCATTAGTATAACATAGGTTCTGTGACAGATGAACTTACAAAGACAAGAAATCTATTTAGCTAGCAGCTTTGGAGATTGAAAGTCTCAAAGGCCCATTGTTTTGTCCTCTGGGGAAGGCTGAAGGATGGTATCAGGGAAGAAATACATGAAGAAGCAACAGAACAGAAGGGCACAGACTGATGCAGGTACTGGGTCCACACTTAGACCATCTCCTCTGAGGAGCGTTTACAGCTTCCACAACTACTTTAATCCCTTTTGAGACACCTCCCTCAGGGCCTTTCATATGGCCCCAACTCTGAAAAGTCCCACCATCTCTGAGTATTCCCACACCAGAGACAAAAGTCCCACCATAGAAACCCGTATGGGACATATTCTAACCATATTCGAACCGGAGCAGGTAGCTCTTGTCCATGTAATTTACATATGACACCTGTTTTGTATCCCATACAGTGATGTTTTTTCCTTGCAAATATTGTCTCATCTGGGTGAAATCTCAAGTTTAATCAAATTCTTTTGTAGTTTTGATTCAACATTGCCCTTTACATTGAAATGAACTGAAGTGCTAAGAAATATTGAAAGTCAAAACATTTTTAACACATCACAGAGAGCTGATTTCTGAGTATTTTATTTAATATTGAGTCTTCCAGCATCTGTTCAAAATAAACCTTGATATTCCTGACTGAGTTAAAGCAAATAGATAAAGAGTGCATGGTCTGTATGAAAAATGTCCCCAGTGGTCTCTTCGGAGAATTTTTGAATTTGTGTTCATTTTTATTTTCCCATAGATTTATATTATGCTTAAATGTGTTTATACAAAAAGCAAGATATTAAATTAAATAAAGATATCATACTCAATAAAACAAATTCAGTTAACTCTAAGATCTTATAAAAATAAGTTTCATTCTTTAGAATATAAAGTCAAATGAGCAATTTCACTCTGAGAAGCTCAAATATTATTTGAATCCTTTGACTTCTAACCAGAATAACAAATATGTATTTGAAGAGTTCCCTATGATTAAAAAAAATGTTTTCAATACTATTGTGCATTATGTTTCAGAAAAACACTTGAACAACATCAATTTTTAAAGTGTAATCTCCTTATGGAACTTTTTAAAATATTATAACTTTTTGTAGTATGATTTAAATACCTATCAACAAATGAAATGCATTAGACCTAAAATTATAATAAACTCAAAAAATGAACAAAAACCTCCAATGTGAAATGTAGTTGAGTTTCTTAAAATAAATAAATAAAGGAAAGAAAGTGAGTTCTTTATGGACATAATGTTTCCATAAAATACCTCTGGGGATAATTTACTAGTCAGAAAAATATTTTTCTATACATGAAATATTTTAAAAATAATATTAGAAACTTTTTTATTTTCTGAGTCATAACTTGGAAGAAAAATAACTTATTGTTATTTTTTGTATGCTAATGGAAAGGGGAGGTAAGATTCTGGCTAGACAGGTAGGCTATGTAATCAGCTAAGTGACCTGCTTGAATTTATTTATTGTCATGGCACATGGTGAATGTTAACAAGTTATTTTGTACCATGGAGTTTGAATTTTATGCAAAACTTTCAAACTAAGAAGAATGAACTGAAGTCCCAAACATTTATTTATACTTTTTGACTTCAGATTGTTTGATAAATGGATTATTACAAGTTATCTGGTCCTCATATTGTTTATGAAAACAATAGATATAAATAGTTAAATAAATAGAGTTAAAACTCTTAATGGCTTGGCTTAGTAGAACTTCTTTTTCATGCATTAAATTTTATTTCAGAGATGATGATTCAAGGGTACAAAATACTGGATCTATGCAAAAGCAGAAATATAAAGAGAACTGGACCAGGACCAGAAGGTATGTATATCACTTCTATTCTCATTACCTAATTGCACGGTAACACTTACCTGTAAAGTGAGATTGGGGATGTAACTCCACACTGACTAGTAAGAAGAAAACACAGACTTAAATATTATTCAGGATTCTTTTACGCTTCACTCGTACAGAACTCACTATTTCTGTGAGAAAAAAAATAGTTGGCATGTTTGGATTTGAAGGAAAAACATACATTAAACAATAACCTAACTTCAAATATATTTCATCCATATGTAAAAATGAAATCCAAAGGACACATGAATTTTGCCTTGACCTGGTTTTTATGCCTATGAAATCAAATGAAAATAAAATTTAATTAAATCTTGACATTTTAATGTTTTCAAATGAGTGATTCTAAATCAATAACATCTGCTCTTCAGGAATTTATTTCCATCTCGTTTTCCTGTTACATGTTGGAATCTCAAAGACAGGGACAAATAATAAAATTAGTTAAGTGAAAAGAGCACATATAATACACAAACTAGGAAGAATAACTGATCGTTCACCCTTTGGTCTTTTTGAAATAAATTAAAGATTATAGTGGTGCTTAGGGCAGGCATTCCTAGTCTCTTCTTATAAAGGGATATAGCTTTGCTTAAATAGAAGAGAACTTTATGTTTGGTTTATTGCTTACTATATTTCCACTTCAATGCTGCTGAAGTTTTATTTTAAATAACTATTTTGCCCTGTTTAGTCTTAAATGATAAAATTACACTCATTTAAAGAAAATAAAATTGGAACAGATGACTATTTCTGAATCATTATTAAATTGGGCTCTAAATCTTATTATAAGTCACAGTTTCAAACATTATCTGTGAAGCAAAGAAACTAACAGCACCACAGAGCTCATATTTCAGATCCAAAGAACCTTTTACAGGGAAGTTTTTTTTTTCCTTTGAGAAATACTAATTTCCCATATGATTTGTCATATTTACATTTCCAACTAAGTTCCAGGGTTTTTTTATATTGTTACTAGAACAAGTCATAAGAATTCACACAGAGACATGGATATCCCATGGAGCCAGGCAGAAGCACTGAAGAGGATTTTAAATTACTGCTGTTTGTCAAGCCATGTTGATTATTTGCCAAGTAGTAGAACAACAAGAAGGTGTGGTCAGTAGTTAATAAAATACCCATGAAAGTACCATATCATTTGTAGCTCAGTAATTTGATTATCATTGTTTCAATCAGGTTTCAGGTAGAAAAGAAAGCAGTCTAGTTATTTCAACCAAGGGACAGAAACAAATAATCTATTGCAAAATTATTAGAAAAATCATTATGCAGCAGGAGGCATTGTTGCTAGAGAAACAGAAAGAAGATATCACAACTAGAACCTAGGAGTCAACATCTCTTCTGTGACTGAAGACTATGCTGCTTTTATTCCTTAACCTTCTTCAAAGATGTCCACAAATAAGCCTGAATCACGAAATTGTGCTTTCTCCAAAGATGGGAAGAAACCACCCATATTGCCGTATCAGAACATAAAAACTAAAGAATCCAGACCAGAAAGAATTACCCCCTCTTTGCTTTTCACTACTCTAGTTCCCCTCTTATTCTTGCTGACCTCGCCCTTCAGCACTTGCATAACCAATTCCTGTGTTGGCTTCTCTTTGAAAGAGAGGAATCAAATGGTGGTTCCATTCCCAGCTTTCCCAGGAATCTCCATACTGCTTTCCAGATTGGCCGCACCAGTTTGCAGTCCCACCAGCAATGTACAAGTGTACCCTTTTCCCCACATCCTCTCCAGCACTTGTTGTTGTTTGACTTCATAATGGCTGCCAATCTTACTGGAGTGAGATGGTATCTTAGGGTGGTTTTGATTTGCATTTCTCTGACTGCTAGAGATGGTGAGCATTTTTTCATGTACTTGTTGATTGATTGTATGTCCTCCTCTGAGAAGTGTCGGTTCAGGTCTTTGGCCCTTCTTGGACTTTTCCCTGAAGACCTTAAAAGAGCGTACTACAGGGATACTGCTACATCGATGTTCATAGCAGCACAATTCACAATTGCTAGACTGTGGAACCAACCCAGATGCCCTTCAATAGATGAATGGATAAAAAAAATGTGGCATTTATACACCATGGAGTATTACGCAGCACTAAAAAATGACAAAATCATGGAATTTGCAGGGAAATGGATGGCACTAGAGCAGATTATGCTTAGTGAAGCTAGCCAATCCCTAAAAAACAAATACCAAATGTCTTCTTTGATATAAGGAGAGCAACTAAGAACAGAGCAGGGAGGAAGAGCAGGAAGAAAAGATTAACATTAAACAGATACATGAGGTGGGATGGAAAGGGAGAGAAAAAGGGAAATTGCATGGTAATGGAGGGAGACCCTCATTGTTATACAAAATTACATATAAGAGGTTGTGAGGGGAATCGGAAAATAAACAAGGAGAGAAATGAATTACAGTGGACGGGGTAGAGAGAGAAGATGGGAGGGGAGGGAGGGGGGATAGTAGAGGATAGGAAAGGTAGCAGAATACAACAGTTACTAATAGGGCATTATGTAAAAATGTGGATGTGTAACCGATGTGATTCTGCAATCTGTATTTGGGGTAAAATTGGGAGTTCATAACCAACTTGAATCTAATGTATGAAATATGATATGTCAAGAGCTTTATAATGTTTTGAACAACCAATAAAAAAAATTAAAAACAAAAGAAGTCTAAAATAAAGGTGCTGGTAGTACTATGTTAAAAAAAAAAAAGAAAAGAAAAAGAAAGAGAGGAATCACTATTTCACAAATTTCCCCTGCCTGAGGCTTACAAAGGAATCTAGGACGCTTGCTACATCCAGCTCACCAGTTTTAATCAGCTCCCAGCAACATAGTAGACAGCACGACACTTTTTAGAATATTAAAAAAAAATAAGATCCATAGCAATAAGAGTCAGAATATTGACCAAAATTGGTTTTATGATGCTGAAGATTCACCACTAATAGGGTGATTTGACCCTACTTCTGGTGGTCATTGTTAATTGATATATGGGGAAGGGAGAGAGCCTTTTGTATCTCTCCACATAAATAATCAAATATTCAATGTCTTGCTCTAATTTGTTCCATTAAAGAGATCACAGCTTGAATAAAGCTACAGTGGAAGTCAGTAGCAAATTGTCTAGATCATTCCCTGTAATTGATACCTGTGGTGAGCACGCATATTAGAAACTAATATGCTTACACCCCATGCCTTTACTTAAGGTTCATCCGTATTTCACTTTCTCAACTTGCTTTTGAACAATCTTTCAATCTTTTCCTTCCTCATTATACTATCAAACTGTTTCTTTCAATCCTATTAAATTGCTCACGAATGTGCTTCAAGCTATTCCTTTGGTTGTGTCTCCTTTGAGACACAGCTGAGAAGCAAATATGTTGTTTCTCAGAAAATTTTTCCTTTCCACTGTCTTAGGTTGGAGCTCCTGGGGATCTTTGGTGGTTTGGGCATGAAATCATGGTTGAAAACTTAGTCAATATATTTGGACGTAGTGGTTCTAGGTAACAATAAATGATGTAATAGATACGGAAGGTGACAGAGAGGTTAAAATATTAAGCCACATATTCATTTAACTTACTGGAGAATTTGGGGTTTTGCATACAGGACTTCCAGTGGAGATAAAACACTGATGCACAAGCTCAGCTTTATGACTTTTGAATCCCTGCTTTATGACTGGCAGCTGAGGTTGCATATAGACTTAGATTCTTATCACCAGTTAGGGTCATGTGGCAAACCACAGGATTTGTTTTCAAAAGGAGAATAATATTCTATGGAATATGACTGAATTTGCTCCAGAATCCTAGGATCTAACCTATACTTCTCCAACAAGAAGAATCTAACAGAAAACCAATTATTAATAGTGCCTGAAAGTGTAGGTTTTAGAACCCTAAAGCCAGTATTGGATTTTAAAACACTAAAGTGCTGATACTGAGGGATACCAGTTAAATTACTAGTACAATAAGTAGTAGTAAGACTTTTTGTGTATTTGTAAAAGGTGGTTATTTCATTATTGTGATAAAAACATAATAAAGTATTTTTGAAAACTCATGAAAGTGAGAATTATAGTTTGTTTCAATAAGATTGCCTTCTATAAATTAAAATTATGCAAATACAATACAATGAAAGAAATTATTAATTTGACTATGTCAATTGAATTAAGTTAGATGCATTAACTTTAATTATATATTGTACATTACTTAAGTATGAAGGGTCTATATACATATAGATTCTTAGTTAATGTTCTTTGATCCTAAGTTTTTAACAATAAATGTTTGTAGTTTTGAAATATTTTTCTTCAGTGAATGATAACCAATCACTAAAGTAAGTATAAACATGCAGATTTACAAAGATGATAGTCATTGGTAAAATATATCAAAATACAAGTAGGTATAAAAGTTGATTTTGTTTTCCTTCAATCCCTAATGCTTTTCTTTGTAAAGCATTATTGAGGAATATTTTCTGCCTTTGAAACCGGCATTGAATTATTCTGAATATTGCTTATTCAAAAATAAATTATATGAATGTAGTTTAATCATATGTTGTGCTTATAATTCATATATTCATTTTTGATCACTTATGACATTACTTGATTAAACATGATTCCTAATCCAAGATCACTGATTGTGGTCAAGTAGAAATGGATGTTTCAGGCGTAAATATAGCCAATTATTTATGAATCATAAATGTACTGAATATTGACTACATGACCTGAGCTAAGACTAGGTACTATGAAAACAGTTATGCTTCAACTAGATACATTTTATTGGTCTGATGTGAGACTAAGTAAGATATTTTCAAGTAAGATAAATTTCATGTTCTAAATGTTGTATAAGAATTGGGAAGAAATATTGGAAGAGAAAGAAGGAGGAAAAGTACTATGAAAAATTCTGGGTGCAATTTTCCTATGTTCATATATGAATACACAACCAGTGTAACTCCACATCATGTATAACTACAAGAATGGGAAATTATATTCCATGTGTGTATGGTATGTCAAAATACATTCTAGTATCACGTATAACTAAAAACAAACCGATAAATAAAATATTCTGTTTTATTTTATTTTGGGGGATACCAGGAATTTAATTCAGGGGCATTCAACCACTGAGGAACATCCCCATCCTATTTTGTATTTTGTTTAGAGACCAGGTATCACTGAGTTGCTTAGCACCTTGCTAAGTTTCTGAGGCTGGCTTCAAACTCCTGATCCTCCTTCCTCAGCATCCTGAGCTACTGAGAGAGAATACAGTATATATATTTTTTTTAATTCAGAGTGTAACAAGTTCTGTGATGAGGAAAAGTATAGCAAAAATGTAGCAAAAAAATATTTTGCCTTCATGGACCTTAGACAAATATGGTTGGATATAGAATAAATACATAGAAGACCTGCAGCTTCTGATGTTACCACTGGATCCACAGAAAACCCCTTAGATAATCTCATTGACTATGCTAAGGATGTCATATATTATTCATTCATTAAATTGTTGTTTAACATTTGAAGTGTCACTTACCTAACACTCATCTGTTTGGAATCCCTAGTTACATTTTTTAATATTATTTTACTGAACTATAAGTAGAACCACTAATATATAAATACATAATACTTCTACTTAAAAATTCAGAATTGCATCATAAATAATATGATTTCTGTATGATAAATACTGTGCTAAGTATTAGAAAAATCTAAATAGGATGAAATAGCCAGTTTTCTTAAATTGTTCAACTACAAATTTTTATGAAGTAGAAAATGCTGTAGAAGGGGATCCCCTGGAGCCAGCATGACCACAGGGGTCCCCAACAATGGGTTGTTCTAACCAGAAGAATTACAAGCAGCATACACAGAATAGCAAGCAAGAGTTTATTAAAGGAATCAAAGTGCCCTCAGTGTAGGCACTGAGTGGGCTGTCTGAAGAGAAAGGAGGGTTTTTATGTCATCTGGGCTTCTTTGTTCTTGTCTTGTTTCCTCCAACCCTTTTGATTGACAAGTGACTTATTGCCCATTGTTTGTCATTTTGTATGGCCCTCAGCAAATTTTCTTTGTGAGGGTCATAATGATCGGGTCACAGAAGACGGTTTTGACATGGTTTGAAATAATAGTTCCTTTAAGGGGTTGTGATTAACTATGATCAAGTTTGGTCTGACATGGTGGCTCTTTGTGTGCGTGTGTGTGTGTGTGTGTGTGTGTGTAGTGGGGTGGGGGTGGTTATATGTGACCAGATTCTTATCTATACAGTTAGGGTTTCCTGATTTTCCCAATACTAGGACCAATAGACTTCTTTCTGTCTTGTACACATTTGATATCCTCCCATATATTGATGACCCATATTGTTCCTCTTCCCTCCTGCTCATAGCGATTACCTACTTAACAAGAAAACTGTTTGATTCCCTAATTATTATATTCTTTTTTCCTTATAAAATCTAGTTTTTTTTTTCATTAACATGGGTTAAAGAATATTAAGTTGCACAAAACCAGACTCAAGAATATATATCTAAATGTATATCTAAAGTATTTAAGACATCAATGAATTAGGAAGAAAAAGGAGGTTTTTGTTAAATATTACATTCCCTGGCTGGGCAGGGTAATACATGTCAGTAATCCCAGCAATTTGGGAGGCTGATGTAGGAGAATTGCAAGTTTGAGGCCAGACTCAGCAAATTCACAAGGTCCAGTCTCAAAATGAAAAATAAAAAGGCCTGGGGATGTAGCTCAGTGGTAAAGTGCCCCTGGGTTCAATCCCTAATACCAAAAAAAAAAAAAAAAAAAAAAAAATTACATTCCTTGACAAAGAACCTAAGACAAATAATCTTGTTTTAAAATATATGTGGAAGTAATTTGGTTATATCTCATTCACAAAAAAAATATTTGCACGTAAAGAAAGAAAGAGATGAAAAATTTAATGTGCATAAAACAAGTATATAAAGTAATATTAAGTATTTAATTTTTTCATATAATAATACAAATTGAGCAGCCCTAATCTGAAAATCTAACACATGAAATGTTACAAAATTGAAACATTTTGAGTACTTACATGACACCATAAAAGGAGAATTCCACTTTGATAGTACATGATGGGTCAGGGTAAAAATGAAAATCCTTCCAGGCTCCATGTGTACAGATGAATATGAAACATAAATGAAGTTCATCTATTCATGTGCACTTCACAACTATAACATCATTTTAACATAAAAAATATTAATCATAAATATTGAAGGATATAAACACCTGCAATTTTTAAGAGTCATACAAGGAAGTTTGCTAATTCAAAAGTAATTTTATCATGAGGGTAAATTTTAAACAACAGTGTACTCTGAAATTCCATGTAAATCTCAGTTTATTGTATACAAAGTCTATGTCATTGAAAGAAATAAATGCATCATACCATTTTAGAGTTGTTTTTTAAGCATTCTCTGAAACCAGCTGCTTGCTAAGAAAGAAATACAAGTCAAATGCAAAAGCTATCCATAATGTATTCATGTCCTTCAGCACTCAGTAGATAAATCATTCTTATTCAAATGAGATCCTTGACTTTTTCCTGCTCCTATGTTCAAGAGATACGTTAAAAGTATAAGAATTCTCAGAGAACACTCTGTCTCTCTAGCTATTTTTTTTTTTTTGTACTGAGTATGAAGTATGAAACTAAATGGGAAGAATGCAACCTGAAACGAAACCTCAAAGAATAATTCATTGAAAAATGGCGCAGGACATGGGCTATTTGGCAGAGAGTTTTCACATCTTGTTATTTCTATCCACAAAGTCCTGTGAGATTTTTTTCTCCTTATTATACAGAATGTTCAATGTACTAACTAACTGTAAACTTAAGGAGAATTGAGACATTTTATAACTCTCCTATTACTGCTGAAATGTTATTTTCCTCTAAATTGGCTTAACAGTGATCGCCCAGGGATCGGTTTGAGGTATCAGAAAAAAATTTAACTAGAGCTGGGATCACATTCAGTATATAGATAAGACAAAATTATTCACTGTCCAAGTGTGACAAATTTTATGGAAGTCAGGTTTGGAAGCAGTCTAATATGCCTTAGCATAATATGTAGTAGCATGAAAATAATAGTGATAATAATAATACTGGAGCAATCATGTTTCTAAAAACTGTGGAAATATTAATAATTGGAATATATTTTTGTATATATATATATATATATATACACCTATATAGAAATCAAAAAAGATGTATGTGTGTGTGTGTGTGTGTGTAGACAGAGAGAGAGAATTGTTTCCAAAAATATATTAATAAAATTAAAATTTAAAAATAAATTTAATTCTTACATTTGCAATGTGCAATGTGCGTTTTCTTTGAAAATGAGTGTGAGCCTAGCATTAAAGACTGAAATGGCATTGTATCATGAACAATGAGTCAAAGCAGACATACCTTTCCTTCTCAAGAGGAAAACAGAGAGGAATCCTTCCATTAACCCCTGGTCAGTATTTGAGAGAATAAACTTTTCAAGACAAAGGAGCAAAAATAGGTTATTTTTCCCTGTGTTTGAAATCCCTCATGAAGAAACACCAGATTGAAGGTCTTCAAAGAAAAGATTGCAAGAAGAACCAAAGGAATTTAATGATATTAATATAAGATTTGACATACCCATTTTATATTTGCATTGAAGTCAAAACTTGTATCTATTTCTATTTTTACTTTAACAACATTGTAAATTATTCGCAAGTTACCAATGAGAACTCACCTGATATAGTCAATGAACTGTGTTTCTTGGATAGTGTCATTTGTGAGTCACTTAAATTCAAGTACAGCTTTTCTCAGCTTTCAGAGTCAATCCTACTTTTTTCCTTTTTTTCTACCTGACTATCATATTTGAGTATGGTTCTCATTTTATCTGTTCTGACAAGAACATTATTAAAAACATGAACTGACCTTATATGGAGAATCAGTGCATACAGAGCCCTCAGGAAAACTGGTTTGAAAAATCTAGTTTACGGGAAATCTATCTCACTGGTAAAGCCACTGGTAGGACAATGACCTTAATAAGGATTTGAAACTTTCCTAAGAGGAATTTATCTCAATTTACAGGAGTTAGAGAGAAAATGTGCTAGAGAGACTGTCTTAAACTCAAGTTTCCTCATGTTAGCATAGAAGCAGCAATATCAGAAACTTTTGAAAGTTTAACCTAAAAGTTTATGTAAAATTTTTGCTCAATAATGTTTTTATTAAAGTCTATAGTAATTATTATATCATGCCTCTAAAAATAAATAAGCACAATTAATAAGAAGTAAGCTGTTGTGATCATGTATAATTTTTGAAGATAATGAGGTTACATGGTTAGATACTAGAATACTTATCAGAAACTGGCAAGAGGCTAAAGAGATTGCTGATTTCCCCCTCAATCCTATCATGAGCTCACCCTTCTAATTGATTTTTATTTCACTATTCTATAGAAGCAAAAGTTTACAGGTAGATATATGTCTGTTGTAGATATAAATAACTTTCATCCTGTTAGAAAAATAACCCCAAAGGTCATTATTTATTGATTTGTTGTTACTTAGCCATTTTTACATCTAACTTAATATTTTTTTCCAATGAAATTATTTAAGTGACTTATCCATATCTATCTTCTCAAATACAATTATTTATTATATCTTGTTGATTCCTTCAGTATTAACAACATTTTTGACTCATAAAAATTGTACATTAACATCTATTTTATACTAAATATTGGGAATAGTTAACCTAATTTAGAAAAATTATGGGGAAGAACATTTACTTTGGGATGTCATAGAAAAAGTGGTGTCTTCCATGAAGGGTGTATGACTTCCTGGAGAAAAGAAATTCTAATCAGGACTATTAATTAGCAGTTATACAGGAGCAGTGGTTCAGGAGTTTAATACTTAGTACAGAAAAATTCAACAGCCCTACCTCAGTGGAGCCTCAAAGTCTGACAAGATAGCTATTTCAGGACCCTTGCTTGATCTCAGCCCTATAAACTGTTCCTCTTACAACAGAAGGAAGATAGATTCAGGAGGACAAAACCAAAGAGCCATGATACGTTTGCTCAAAAGATCATAATTACTAAGATGTCTCAAGCAGGAACTTCAAAAACAACACAAACCAGAGATTCCCAGACCTAGGATACCAGGATGATTAAGACTGGAGAATTCTGTAAAAAACATTTCTAATCAGAACCTGTCACCCAGACCAAGATGATCAAGTGCACCCTTGGGCTATTAGATAACCTAGTCTGCCAATTCAGAGCCCAGGGGTGATACTTGGGTGGGACATTTAACCATCTCCCTCCTACTCCAATAAAGGCTGGGACCCAAAGAAGTGAGTTGTCCCTCTGTGTTCTGGGAGCACCCAGTTTCTCCCTTCATGGTGCTTTCCTTTCTTCTTCTTTCTATTCTAATCAACTTGTCTATATTTTACGAAATCTCATAAGACATCTTGCTGGAAATCCTCTTGTGAGGACACAGGAGCTGAGATCACAAGGCAATCTCCTATAAGATCTTATATCAAGAATGATCTTGTCTTCTTTGTCTGGACCAGTGGACCTTGGCTTAAGTGATGGAAAGAATTTTAGCAAGGTCTCTTCAGAGGCATAGAGAGAGATTTACCTAGGACAATAGGTACACTATCAAGGCAGAATGAGGGTGATTTCAAGAGAGAGAGGCTTTGAGGGTAAAGCAAGGACTACACATCAAAGGAGAATGCAGGAAATCTTAAGAGTGAGAAATGGGTCTAGTGGGTTCCTGGTTCCTGGTTCCTGTAAAGGAAATTTGGTGAGGAGTAAGTATGGGAAGATATGTAGGAATGATACCACTCTGGCGATCTCAAGACAGTTATTGGTGCTCTGGTCAATCAGGATTCTCAGTCTGGCATAGTCTTCATTAGGTGGTCAGTAGACAGTGCTGGAAAAAATCTTCTAAATAGTAGATTTTTCAAAATGTTGTGTCTCTTTACTTAATCTATCTATTAAGGGGGAGGCTAAGAGGTAACACTTAGGAAGTGACAGGTAGGGAAAAGCATGCAGTACTTCCAAATTAACATATTATTTCCTTGTACTTCTTTTATTTCTCCTTTCTATTTCTTATCCATTCTATCCTATCTCCTAAACATAAAAATGCATTGTAGGTAGTGTGGTTATGAAACAAAAATAAATGATTTGGTAGAATAAGCAGCAAATTATCCTACAAAATGTATGTGTATCTTTAAAATATGATAATAGTTTTAACAAATATTATTGAATAATGTATTTATTACAAACTATAAAAATTAACATAAATATGTAAAAATTCACAAGTAAAAAATAATTTTTATAAGCCATTAAGAAAGTTTGAAGATTTTGACATTCAAATTTCCATATATTAAGCAAATAAAAATATTTTTAAATAAAATTGGATGAAAATATTCAAGACATACAAGGAGATAATGAATTTAACTTTAAATCAGAAGGCAAACAAATAAGCTAATTTTGTAAAATAAAATTATAAAATAAAAATGAACACACTAATACTAAATTTTTGTAAAATAAAAATAAACATTTTTGAAATAAAAAATTTTAAAATAAAATTATGAAATAAAAGCATTAATACATATTTTAAGTTCAGGCTCTTACTTTACTAAATTAATACAAAATAAAAGGAAAAATTTATAGTTTGATTTTTTTAATAGTTTATTTTCAAATTCTAGGGAAGAGGTACTTACATAACAATTCCATGAACTACTCTCTCAATCATTTCCTGTAGGAATAAAATTGTAATAGTGAAGTTTTTATCACTCTAATGAAACACCAGAGGCCATTAACTTGTAAAAATAAAAGATTTATTTTAGTTCACAGTTCTGAAGTTCCCAGGCCAAGATTAAGGGCCCCATTACTTTGGGCCTCTGGTGAACAACCCATCATGACATATGCTTGAGACACAGAAAGCAGGTCATGAACCTGGAAACAAGCAAAGAAAGACTGGGCTGGGGCCACAGTTTCCTTTGGTGGCAAGTTAAGCATAATATCTATGTGTTCATATTTGTGTGCAGTATATATATTAGTTTGTTCTGTTAATGAGCTAAAAAACTTACTTCTATATTCATACATAGATATTGGTAGTGATACGTTGATGTAAACGTAAAATTAAGCAAGCTGAGGTTCATCACTTTCAAAAACTTTCCCATACTTTCTCATACAAATAATTCCACTCCCAGGTAATTGCTTAACATACATGAAAACACATATTTACAAACAAGAGTCATGCACTGAGAAACTTGTAATAACAAAGTCCTGGAAAGAAGCCCAAAGTCTATCAGAAGATGAATGGGTAAACAAATTGCAGCACGTCCATGTTATAGGACATTATTCCACCACAAAAAAGAATTGAATCATCGAGGGATTCTTCAAATTGAATGAATCTTAAAACACTGAGGCTAAGGAAAGAAGTCAGACGCAAAAAAGTTCTTTCTCTACCATTTATTTATATGGAAGTATAAATGATGCAAATCAGCTTATGGCTACACAGACCAAATTAATTGTTGTCTAGGGTCAGTGTTCTGGATGAACTGACTACAAAGAACCAGATGGGAATTTGTGAGTAATGGAAATACTCTTTATTTCAATTGTGCTATTTAAATTTGTCAACATCATTGAAATATGCACTCAAAATGCATATGTTAAATATTAAATGCATATTTACAATATTTCAGATATTTTAAAATTTTGGTATTAAGAATATTTGCTGTATTGTGATCTCTGCTCAGTAAGATGGAATGAACTCACCTACATTATCTCTCACCCATTCCATCTGCACATTTCTCTCATACTCACCAGAATTACACAATATGTTCACAAGTTTCTCAAGTCATCAGGGAATTTTCAGATATTCATTGCAACTTACAACATCAAAATTTTCTTCTGGGCTAAAATAATGCTACTGTGATCAGTGGGAAAATTCTAAAAGAATTAAGAGATGAGTAAGTCTGTACTTATTAATGATATGTTTAAGAAATTGAAAGAGTTTTTCCTTCAGTTTAAAAAAAATAACCAGTATCAGGGAATTTTAATGCATATTATGCAATGCATACCTCTATATAAATCATTCTTATATTTTCTCTTTGGAATGATCTTTACTTAATATTATAGAAGGAGCTGCTGAGAAAACAATGGTGAAAGTATATTTCCTCTGAGGCTCGAATCAGATTGACAATTATCTAATGACAAAGAAAAACAAATATAAAATTCAAAATAGCAAGCCATTGTACTTAATGCAGCATAAAAGTATTCACAATATAAGCTGATTTTAATCTAATTTTAATAACACAGTTTGAACACATGCGTTTTCAGTTGTATGCAATAGTGAGGTGTGTTCTTAAGATTTTCTGATGTGTGCTTGTTCCCCCCTTCCATTTTATTGACCTAAAACACTTAATTCCATGTTAAATATTCATTTTTCTCTTCTTACATATACAGCATGACATTAAAGTTATGATTATGACAATCATTTGAATTAATTTCATCGTTGACAAGGAATGATGGAAAACATTCACAATACACAGGGAAAACATATTATATAGTTATCTAATTATACTAAAAGCACACAAAAATCAATATTTCCAGTAAAACAATAAAAGTGAGGAACTTCAAGGAAATCATATCTGTCACAGGGTTAGCAGATGTTATTCTTATTCTAAAACCTATGTGTCAGAGAAAGGACATGCACATGAGGGAAAGACTGGCATAAACTAACCATATCACTCTTTTTAAGAAAAGCTATAATTTTATGTTTGATTTACTTCACTTTAAAAATTGAAGTAAATCATTATCTAAGAACTCTAAAGCTACATTATAGTTGAAAGTACTATTGAACTTTTACAGACATTTTACCATGTATTTTTTTTCTTTGTAGTACTGAGGATTAAATCCAGGGTCTTGACCATGCTAGGTAAATGCTCTACCACTGACTTATGTCCGCAGCACTTTTTTATTTATGTCTTAGACAAGGACTTTCTAAATTGCCCAGGTTGGCCTTGAACATGTGATCCTCCTAACTCAACCTCCTAAAAAGTTGGGATTATAGACGAGCACCATTGCACCCAACTTCACCTCATACTTTTAACAGTTTAATTGTGGCTGCGAGAGTTTTGATTCATGAGTATGTTCAAATTATGGCCAAATATACTCAGAAAGTATCATCGGGAAATAGTTGAAGTCTTCATGACAAATATTCCAAAATTTTAAGTCAAATGTGTGGTTTTCTCAAACCCTCCATCTCCCTCTCTTGTTTTTTGCCTCCCTTTATTTGAAAGGGAGACCTTTAGTCATTTAGCCTTTTTTTTTTGACAGCCATCCCACAACCAAGAGATAATAGAACCTCAGTACTGATCCAACATTGTAGACTGCACATAGTGACCCAGAAATACCTATACTCTTTGATTATATCATGAAAGAGTTGGATCAACCTGAATACCACTCCTCTTCTGGATTTTATGACAAATGAGAATGTATTCTTCCCTATTTGGGTCACTTTGATTTTAGTGTTACTTTGTTGCAGAGTGAGGTATTTTAGCTGATAGAGAATTTGGAACCAGGAAGTAATGGCATTTCAGTGAACATGGGAGGGTCTTGTCAAAGCAAAAGTTTCACTGTACAAAGTCAAACAGGCAAGAGATTTTATTCAAGCATATTGGAATAGGAGCTTGAAGACAGAGCTTACCCTGAACTCGACTCTGCTCAGTAAAAAGATGGAGATACTCAAGAGCTGTGCTAGCACATAAGCCATGGGTATCTCTGTTAAATGGCTTGACCCAAAGGAAAGGCACACTTCTATGACTTCATAACAGGTGTTAGGGTTATAAACTGGAGAGGGGGAGCCATAGAAGTTAGGCCTCTGTCTTACTACCAGAACAGAGAGATGTTCCTTAATGATTACATATCAAAAGATTGCTCCAGTCCTTGAGAAAGACATCGCTGGGTTGTAAAACTGGCAAGAAGCTACAGAGAGGATTTAAACTGCAAAGGATTACAGAAAGAACATACAATTATAGGTCGTCTAAAGTAGATTTTGTATGAAAAGAAAGATAATGAGCCTAGTATCAGAAAGACATCTGACTCTAGTTCAATCAAGCTGAGGGGAATATTAATATCATCTACTACTGGCAGAATGGAGAGACAGGGCCAAGGGGAGTAAGAACTCACCATCCCAAGCTAAGGAGATGTCAATATTTGTGCTTTTAAGAAACTGCTGTGTAGCCAGGTGTGGTGATACAAGCCTGTAATCCCAGTAGCTGAGGAGGCTGAGGTAAGAGGATCCAGAGTTCAAAGCCAGCCTCAACAATGGCAAGGTGCTAAGCAACTCAGTGAGACCCTATCTACAATAAAATACAAAATATGGCTGGGGATGTGGCTCCATGGTTGAGTGCCCCTGAATTCAATCCCTGGTACCCCCCAGAAAAGAAAACGAGCAAACAAAAACACTGCTGTGTCAAATATGACCTGGCATTCATTTCACACATTTTGATGGTGTAGTAGAAGGATACTCAGTAATAAACAAATAAGCACAAATAAACAAGCACAAAGAAATAAAATAAAATGCTTTATTGTATTAGATATTTCTTGGGACATGCAGTATGTCAGAACAGGTAAAGGACACTTGACAGAGAGGAAACATGCTTTGTCTTCTGAGCCTACTGTCTAGACCACAAATTTTAAAATGCTGTATACTTGATTAGCTGGCATGCTATATGATTTAAAATTAAAAAATAAAATTCTAACACAATAAGGCAGGTACCAGCAAATACAAAGAAGAAATAAAGAGAAGAAAATGATATTGAGTTAAAAACATGTCCTCATGGAACACAAGTCTCCTGATCTTCCAAATTTTGCTTCTGCAAACTTGGTTCAGAGATTGGTGTTAGTTTTTGAAGTGTGGTGTGTGTGTGTGTGTGTGTGTGTGTGTGTGTGTGAAACAGTTTTGCTTATAAATAAGAATAGAAATGGGGGCTGTTAAGAAAGTTTCACAACATTATTCAACAAATAATATAATTTATGTGCTCCTTTTCATTTCATGTTTTCTGCCAATTCTCTTTATGCTAATTTTTTTTTCAAAATTGGAATTCCTTGAGAGATTGAACAAAAACCAAACTGTCACAGATATATTTAGATGCACACATCCTTAACAAGTAGGTTGTACATCTGCTACATATTTAAGAAAATCAAAGAAATCTCAAATTAACAATGGTTAAAGACAAAGTCCTTTGTGGACACCAAATTCACAACTAACAGCCCTTTTACAATGATGCCCAAGACCCAGAATGGGAAAACGAAAAACCTGGGGAAAAATCTCATCTTAAATTAAAGCAGAGAAAGCATTGTTCAAGCATCTGGGAAATACCAATTTTTGTTAATTCTGAAACTATAAGAGGAAGATGCCAAGACAGGATCAAAATAGCAAAGAAAGACCTCTGAAAAGCAAAAGCCTATGTGAAAGGAAATAGGGAAGGAACTGGAGATGGCCAGGAGAGCTGCCAGTCAAGGCTCAGCACAAATGAAGGAGGGAGGCAGAGAAGTTATGTGGAAATAAGTGGAATGCCTTGCAGTCTACAGAAGACTGAAAAAAGGCTTCAGGGACACCTTGACCCCAGAGTGGGCTGGTTAATGAACCTCCCCACCCCAATTTCCCAGGAATGGACCTGTTTTAGCATCCCTCCTATGCTTGGTATCTGGCTGGTAACAGCAGAGAAAAACTTGGTGATAGATTTCAGAACACAGCAGCTGAGGCCTTTGGTCAAATTTCAAGGTGAGACAATTCTTATAACAACCAGTCACTCTTCATGTATCATGGGTTTACTTCCCATGAGTTCAAAGAGCAGCTCCTGTGAAGGGGATTAGAGAGATGAAGTGCAGCTTGTACCACTGTGGTTGATCACAGGGTCAGAGCTGGTACATGTCTTCCCCATCTTAACCACCCTCTCTAAATGCACCTCATGCACAGATCTCACCAAGGCAGGTCTTAGGAGCTTACCTGGCTGGGGGACATAAATCTTCACTCCTGAAACTATTGCAAAATAACCAAACTTTACTTGGCAAATAAGATATTTTAAATCCTCATGAGAATTAATACATTGTTAAATGCTCAGTTGGTTATGACAACTTACTGCTCTCTGCAAATGCATAAGTTTCTAGAAGAATAAAAATAAATATAAAATTATCTTCCTTGAGCTGGGACTGGGCCTGGGGCTCAGCAGTAGCGGGCTTCCTTAGCAAGTGCAAGACCCTGGGTTCGATCCTCAGCACTACAAAAAAATAAATAAAATAAAGGTATTGTGTCCAACTACAACTAAAAAATTGATATTAAAAAAATTATCTACCTGACTTCTTTCAAGTCAGATATGAGATAAAGAGACAGAGAGGGACAGTAAGCAAGAGAGAAAAGAGGTTTTTAATTTTTTTATGGTTCTGTCACTTAAATGATTCATTCTAAAGATTTTTGTGTTTCCTAAAGTAGGATATATATGTGTATATTACAATGGAAAATTGTTCAACCTGCAGTTATTATACTATATAATGAAATTAAAATGGTTATACAAGACATGATTGAAAGACAAGAGAAATTCTGATATTCTGAGATATCAGAATATAGATATCAGGAAAAATAAATATGTAATGGTTTTAGCAACATTGAAGATGAAGTTTACTCTAATTTATAGACTCTGTGAGGAAAAAATAAAATCTCCTCAATATTTTTTTTATTTTAAACTCAGAATCAGTTGAGGTTGAGGAAATGAATACCTGTATGAGGAAAAATGAGGATTTAAATTTTTTTTTGTATAAAGATGGTCTATTTCCTAAGGCTGTAATAATGTATTACCTCAAATCAAGTGACCTAAAACAAAGGAAATTTACTTCTAACTATTCTATCTAGAAGGCTGAAATCAAGCTGTTGGTAGGGTTACACTCCATCCAAGGATCCTAGAGAAATATTCCTTCTTTGTCATTTCCTAGTTTTTGGTGGTAGGTAGCCACCCATGCTTAATATTCATTTTGTGACTGCAACACTCCAGTTTCCCCATCTGTCTTCCCATGGCTACATTATTTTTTCTCTGTGTGTCTCTGTACTCAGATCTTCGTCTTCTAATAAGGACACCAGTGCTTTTGTATTTAGGGTCCACTCTAATCCAGCATAACCTTCTGAAGTAGATTACATCTGTAAAGACCCAATTTCCAGGCCAGGCCATGTTCACAGGCTTCAGGTGGATGTGGCTATTGATGGAGGGGCACTCTGCAGCCAGGCAAAGAGGCATATATAAAGACTTTCAAACAATGAAGAATTATAAGGAAAATCTAAGATTCCCAAATATCTTCCATTCCCAAATGAAACAACCTATCTTTGGATATCAGGAACAATATACAGTAATCTTTAGGAAAAAAAAAATAATGTTTGCTTCAAGAATTTTTCATTTTATTTTATTTTGAATATTATCTATTTAACTTTACATTAAGATATATTGAGTTCATAAAAGCATGTTCTCTTAAAAATATATGAGAATATATGAGATAAATATTTGCTGTGAAGTTATTTTGATAAATCATTTTCATTTAGTGTTCTAGCTAGTAGGCAAAACAGAAAACATGATGAAAATAATTTTTTAATTGTCTTTTTTGTAACAAAGAGAAAGATGACTTTTTATTAGATGGGTGGGGGGCTAATTTTCTCTTTTCTTATGCTTAGAATTCATACATCTTCTTCCCTAAATTCTTTCTCATATCTCATTTGCTCCATCTTTCTTTTACTCCTTTGCCTCCAGTCACATCAGTCCTCCTGCTTCTCTGAGAGCCTGTCAATATTCATCTCTTTTCTAAAACCCCTCCCCCAGAGTTTCACAGGATGCATTCCATCTGATCATTGGGACCTCTGCGTAAAAGACCCAGAAGAATCTTTTCCGACCATCCTCATCCAAACCAATCATTCCCTTCTTATTTCACTTTACATTAAATTACATTTTTAGTGAACATTTTACTGGTATTTCTACATTTTTAAAAACTTTTTGTATGTTTGCCCATCTGTTCCACTAGCTTATCAATTGCAGTAGAGTAGGGACAATGCCTTATTATCTATATATGAGATATAGAAAGATATAATTAGTAAATTAAAAGGATCTTTAAATAATCATTTTCCCCTATTTCAAAATCTAAGCACAGAAAGATAAGAAATTTCAAATCTGTTGCTTAAGCAACTTTCAGCTATAGAACAATCTCATGAACAATTTAAATAAATTTTTAAAAATGCTCAACTCCATGCTTTTTAAAATAAATTTGTAGTAATATGAATGTAAAATCATTTTCTGTCATTCTTTCAATTTTAAGTAAATATACTTAATAAATTATTTAAATAAATAATTTAAATATTAAAATATTTTTAATAAAGTTGGGCAACACAAAATACTAATATTTCTTTTACCACTGTCCTGATAGCACCCTGTTGTTAACATCTTAATTCTCACTTTCATATATATTCATGTATATAAACCATTTCTAAATTTTACAAATTTAATATAACAAACCCATAACATCTTTGAGATTTTATTTAACTTTTACATTTTGCTTTCTCCTTGTTCTGATACACATCTTTCCCTTATTATTTATGATTATAATTGTGTAGGTGTGTGTGTGTGTGTATATATATATATATATATATATATATATATATATATACAACATCATCTATTATGTATATATGTATTATGTTATATGTATATATATGTATTGTATTTATTGTATAATATATAGTAAAAATTATTTCCTCAGAAATAATTCTAACTCCAGTTTTTCGGTTCTCTAGGTTGGTTCCATAGTTTAGCTATTGTGAATTAAACCGCTATAAACATTGAGGTGGTATGTAGTATGATGATTTCAAGTCCCTTGGGTATAAACCAAGGAGTGGGATAGGTGGGTCAAATGGTGGCTCCATTCCAAGTTTACTGAAGAATCTCCATACTGATTTCCAGAGTGGTTGCACCAAATTGCAGTCCCACCAGCAATATATGAATGCACCATTTTCCCACATCCTTGCTAGTACTTATTATTGCTTGTATTCTTGATAATTACCTTTCTGACTGGAGTGAGATGAAAGCTTAGAGAAGTTTCAATTTGCATTTCTCTAATTTCTAGAGATGATGAACATTTTTTTCATGTCTATTGATCAATTGTATTTCTTATTCTATGAAGTGTCTGTTCAGTTCCTTGGTCCATTCATTGATTTGGGTTATTTGTTTTTTGGGTGTTAAGGCTTTTGAGTTCTTTATGTGTCCTTGTGTTAAGGTTTTTGAGTTCTTTATGTGCTCTATTTGAGATGTGTGTGGTAAATTTTTTTTTCCCATTCTGTAGGCTCTCTCTATTCATGTTATCGATTATTTCCTTTTCTGAGAAGAAGCTTTTTAGTTTGAATCCATCCCATTTATTGATTCTTGATTTTATATCTTGTGCTTTAGGAGTCTTGTTAAGGAAGTCATCTCCTAAGCCAACATGATGAAGATTTGGGCCTAATTTTTCTTCTACTAGGTGCAATATATCTGTACTAGTGCCTATATCTTTGATCCACTTTGAGTTGATTTTTGTATTGGGTAAAAGATACAGGTTTAATTTCATTTTGCTATGTATGGATTTCCAGTTTTCCCAGGATCATTTGTTGAATAGGCTATCTTTTCTTCAATGTATGTTTTTTGGCTCCTTTGTCTAGTATGATATATCTATCTGTATTTATGTGGATTTGTCTCTTTGTCTTCTATTTTGTACCAGTTTCTAAACATTATATCTACACATAGTTTGATTTTAATTTATCCTATTTGTCCTCCTTAGGTTTCTATCCTTATCTTGAAGTCTTTGGTTAATCTCAAAAATCCTGTTATTAACATTTTAATTATTTTATTCTATACTTTCATATTTACTCAATTTATCTGGAATTTAAATTAAACATATGTCATAACTTTACTGTATTTTGTATTGTCTTATTCTTATCTTACTTCAAAGATTATTTAGTTTTGCTTTAGTCTGGTAGCTAGTAGATAACGAATTCTACAACACGTTGAGATAATTGAAAACTGGACTAATTCTGTGTTAAACTTCATTTCTAGAGTTTTGCCTTTTTGTGTACCAAAGAAAATATAAGCTTCCAATTTTTCCTTCCATCCAGTGTCTGCCAACATTTTTGTGTGAATTCTATCAGCTGCCATATTATGAGAAACTGGATATAACTTAGAAGCTAACGGTTGCCAAGTATTTGACTCTTTACCTTGTCTTTCTTCATAATTCATGCTCTGTAATTCCTTATAGCCTTGGTTATATCCCCAAACATTTTAATACACTTTAAAATTTTTGGTCATATCTTATAGTGGAAATGGTGGTCAGAAACAATCCATTCTGCCATTACAGGAAGAAGATCATTGGCAGTATAGTGCAACTTTTAAGGAATGTGACTTGGTAATTGAGAATCCTAAGATGGAATCTTAGCTCTCTTCCCTATGAGCAAGTATAATTTTGTTGTTAGCAGAAAAAGCTTTGAAACCAGATTGCTTTGGGATTGAATTTCAAATCACTTACATATGTGATGATGGCCACGTTCCTTTATGAAGCTCTGCCACATACTTTCATCTGTAAATGAGAATCATATTAGTTCTTACTGCTTCCACTGTTGTGAAATTAAATGTTGAAGCAAATATAACAGAAAATAAGTTCTTGGTAAATGTTGTTATTTGTTTGTACTATCATTAATAAAAAGAGGATACTGCAACTTATGAATACCACTACTTTAAGAAAAAATATTTTATTCTTTATTTAAAATATATCTTCCTGATGCTTAGTAAACTCTTTTACTGTTTGGACTTGCAAGTGAATTCCAAAGTCCCATTTGTTAAAGATTTGGTCACCAGTCTGTGGCACTGTCAGAGATGATGGAAACTTTGGAAGGTTGGGACTAGGAGAGTGAAGCTATGACATTGGGGTGTGCCCTCAAAGGGTAAATTGAGATACTGGCCTTCCCTTTGTTTCACTGACCTTCCTCAGGTGAGCAGTTGTCTCTGACACTCATTCCTCCACATGCCTTCTACAGGCCCCAAAGCAATGTGGCCAAGAAAACATGTATTGAAACTTCTGAAAATGTGAGCCAAGATAAGCTTCTCCTAAATTAAATGGATTTTTCTTGGGTATTCTTTTTCACTGCAATGAAAAGCTGACTAATGTGCTATTATACAATATGTAGCAAGTAGTGTGTGAATGAAGTTAAGAGGTTGATTTCTTTATTTTAATGTCTGATTTCGAATACTTTCTGTTTTAGTTGATTGTGCTATCAAATGGAGAGTTAAGAAGAGATGATTGATGCATTGATCCTTGTTTTTAAGATGATTGAGTATAACTAAAATGAGATCAGAAGTGATAGGAAATTCAACAGCAATCCTCTGCACAGTGGAAAGCATATTTCCATAACTGCATGATAGATCATGCATAAAGAAAAATTATATTTGCTATTCAAGTTATAGCGGCACAATTCACAATTGTCAAATTATGGAATCAGCTTGGATGCCCATCAACAGATGAATGGATAAAGAAAATGTGATTTACATATAAATACAATAAATATAAAGAATGTAAATAATATAAATATATATTATGGAGTTTTACTCAGCCATAAAGAAGAATAAAATTATTGCATTTATGGCATTTACTGGTAAATGTATGGAAATGAAGAACATGCTAAGTGAAATAAATCAAAGAAAGTCAAGGGTTGGAAGTTTTCTCTCATATGCAGAAGCTAGACCAAAATTATGGAAAAAGGAGAGGTGATCATATGAAAATTGAAGGGAGATCAGTGGAGTAGATGAAGAGGATTGAGGGAGAGGGAGGAGAGATGGAAAAAGAAGAAAATGTGGAATGAAATTGACCAATTGTGTTATGTGAACATATGACTATATCATAGTGAATTCCACCTATATACGTAACTATAAAGCACCAACTAAAAATAATAAATAGATAAAAGGAAGAGTAGATAATTGAAGCAGGCAGAAGGAGGAAGAGAGGGAAAGTGGAAGTACTGGGAACTGAAATGAAGCAAATTCTATTCTGTTCATGTATGATTATGTCAAAATGAACACCACCATTATATAAAATGATAATGCACTACTAAAACATTTTAAAAATCAGATACCATTTCCAGCTATCAAATAGTTATAATATTTTAAAGGAAATATCTTTAAAGTTTTTAATGTTGTGATAAGTTTTATGCTTTTTCTTTAATAGTTATAAAGGCTAATTTTCATTGCAGAAAGCAAATTTTCCATGATAACCACTGCCAATATTTTTGTTGGAGAATGTGGTAATGTATATTTTGGTTTGGCCTCACAAGGAGTAACACTGTAGGGTATTAAATCATAGGTTAGGGTTAACATGAAAGAAGATCTTATACTGTACTCTAGCTTATGCAAGAATTTCATTAGTCTTTGAAGAAACTAATGAAATTTTGCAAACAATTACTCCCTATGAAGATGATAATAGCTTTTGGGTACAAAAATATGAGTAAAAACAAAAAATTCCAAGTTAAAAAAATATATATGGGTAGTGAAGAAATGATGTACCTGTAACTTCTTCATTTAAGGTTAGTAAATAAAAATAAACAAATCCAAACAAACACAAATAATAGGGAATACTATTGTTCACAGTTAACTATTAGTTATTTTATTGATAACTACAGAAGAGGAGCTGAAGATTCTTAACGCAAAGTAATGATATGGAGGTGGAAATATTAGTCTTATTTGATCAACACATATTGTATATATACGTTGAAACATACATTGTATCTCATAAAATATATGCAATTATTATGTATTAATCCAAAAATTATAAAACAGTTTAAGGAGATGCAAATTTTAACTACCCCAATTTGATAATTATACTCTATACATGTGTATTAAATTATCACACATTATCATGTAATTACCAGTGAAAAAGTCTGGTTCATAGTGGGGTGGGGAGGGAGAGCATGGGAGGAATAGTCGAACTCTAGATAGAGCAGAGGGGTAGGAGGGGAAGAGAGGGGGCAGAGGTTAGAAATAATGGTGGAATGTGATGAACATGATTACCCAAAGTACATATATGAAGACACAAATCGGTGTGAATATACTTTATATACAACCAGAGATATGAAAAATGTGCTCTATATGTATATATGAATTTTAATACATTCCACTGTCATATATAAAAAATCAATAAAAATTAAAAAAATTGAAAACTAACTATTTTTTAAATTAAAATTTAATCATATGTTCTAAGCACTAAAGATATGAAACAGAAACCAGAAGAGTTTATTTCAGAAAATTTAGCACAGAATTTAGAAGAAAAATTGTAAGAAAAGTACATACAATGTTTATGACTCTAATTTTGTTATTTCACCTTAAATGTTACTTCTAAGTAATAAGTACACATGAAAGGATATCAAATTAAAATTAATTTTAGTTATCAAATTTTAGAAATATAAAAATGAGAACAGTATAGCACCCACTCATAAGTAATTAGCTTATATAACACAAATATATAGAACATATATATGTGTGTGTGTCTGTGTATGTTTGTGTGTGTGTGTGTGTGTGTGTGTGTGTGTATATATATATATATATATATATACACATATATATATACATACATACATACATATACTTGCATGTCTCTAACAAACTTCACTTCCATCTGACATATCCTGTCACTACCAGACCCAAACAATTTCCTTTATTTGGTATTTTTAAACTTTAACTTGTATTCTTTAAACATTCACTTCATAATTATGGACTCAGAAACTATATGGTATATATAAATTAATATATACATATATTAACTACTGGTATTGAAATCAGGGGTTCTTTTCCATTGAACAACATCTCTAGTCCTTGTTATTATTATTATATTATTATTATTATTTTCATTTTGAGACAAGTTCTTGCTAAATTGCTTAGGGTCTACCTATAGTGCTCCAGCTGGCCTGGAACTTGTGGTCCTCCTGCCTCAACCTCCTGAGTTGCTGGGATTATAGGCATGTGCAACCATTCCTGGCTCAACCATATATGAACTTATCATCTACTTTACTATTTCAAATTTCTTGAAAATTGGCCACTTTAAATTTTCTCCAGCACATTTAAGAAAATCTGTAGTATTTTCATATTTTTTATATCATAAGTAGAAATAATTTGTTCCAATTGTATACATTTAAAAAAATTTAAATAGAGAATCGATGTTGCCAGTGAAGTTAAATAGTGCTTCTTATGCTTTTATTATTTGACTTTCTCTTCTACAAACTGTCTGTTCATACTGTTTGCCCATTTATTCATTTATTTTTCTCATTGATTTTGAGATTTATTTATATATTATTACATTATTCATTCTTTATTTATATTTCAAAATTATTCTTCCCCTTCTGACTTATATTTTCTCAATTTAATTACATATTTAAGTTCATGATGATGAAAAATTAACGGAGTTGATTTAATCAGTTTCATATGGTTTTACTTTTGAGGTCTCATTTAGGAATTATTAACCTAAGGTTTTCAAAATTATCTTGTAATATTTTTAATGAAATAATTCTGTATATAATAACAATTTCATAGATTAATTCATTGGAATTTATTTATTTATAAATTGTGAGTGAAAAATCTTATTTTAATCTGCATAGACAACATTTATCTTAACACTATTTAATCAAAAGTCTATCATGTACTTACCAATTTTGCAAAACCATAGTTTTCATATGCTAAATTTTTAATATTAATTGATTTGCATCTTATCATTTGATTTATTTGCTCTTCTGGTACAAATATCTCATAGCATAATTTGCACTACTTTTATAATTATTGATAACTCACAAGAAAAACACCCTACTTTGATCTTCTTTGAATAGTACTTTGAGGAGCAGTATAAATGATCTTGGGTTATCTTTTTAAATAATTTGATATAATTTCTCACTATGAGGTGCTTTTGAAATGCTCAAAGCCAGCTGGTCACTCAACCAATGACTTACTGTAGATATTTGGAAGACCATAATGTCTTGGAACAGGACATATCTGAGCAAGTTAGTTTATTCCAGGTTTTAACTAACATGAACTTGTTCAGTATGGTAGTTTATCTGAAATCACAACCTTAGAATGAAACTCCTTGACCCTGCCCTGTGTTTTCACTCTACCAGTTTCTTCTTTTTTTAATTTTTAATATTTATTTTTCAGTTTTCAGTGGACACAACATCTTTATTTTATTTTATGTGGTGCTGAGGATCGAACCCCGCGTACCACACATGCCATGCGAGCGCATTACTGCTTGATCCACCTCCCCAGCCCAGTACCAGTTTCTTCTTGACACATTTTCTTCAAAGACAATTTGCACAGAAATTTTTATTTCATGGGTTATTTGCAAAGAATCTGATTTAAAAACAGAAAGTGTAAGTGATACTTCTTTCATGTACGTGCAGGCTGCTTGTGTTCTCATGCATATATAAATATGAATAATATACACAGGAGTGCATAACATGCAAATAAATTAGATTTTTGTTTAAAAATTACTGTATAGAATATTATATCATATTTAAAAATCTTTAACAATCTTTGGAGACTTTGACTTCAGTTTCCCACTGGAATTTTAAATAATATTGACATCCAATATTTTATTTTTTTTCTGTTTTTTTTTTAAATTTTTTTTTATTGTTGGTTGTTCAAAACATTACATAGTTCTTGATATATCATCTTTCACACTTTGCTTCAAGTGGGTTATGAACTCCCATTTTTAGCCCATATACAGATTGCAGAATCACATCAATTACACATCCATTGATTTACATATTGCCACACTAGTGACTGTCGTGTTCTGCTACCTTTCCTATCCTCTACTATCCCCCCTCCCCTCCCCTCCCCTCTCCTCCTCTCTTCGCTCTCTACCCCCTCTACTGACCTTCATTTCTCCCCCTTGTATTATTTTTCCCTTTCCCCTCATTTCCTCTTGTATGTTCTTTTGTATAACCCTGAGGGTCTCCTTCCATTTCCATGCAATTTCCCTTCTCTCTCCCTTTCCCTCCCACCTCTCATCTCTGTTTAATGTTAATCTTCTTCTCATGCTCTTCGTCCCTACTCTGTTCTTAGTTACTCTCCTTATATCAAAGAAGACATTTGGCATTTGTTTTTTAGGGACTGGCTAGCTTCACTTAGCATAATCTGCTCTAGTGCCATCCATTTCCCTGCAAATTCTATGATTTTGTCATTTTTTAATGCAGAGTAATACTCCATTGTGTATAAATGCCACATTTTTTTAATCCATTCGTCTATTGAAGGGCATCTGGGTTGGTTCCACAGTCTTGCTATTGTGAATTGAGCTGCTATGAACATCGATGTAGCAGTGTCCCTGTAGCATGCTCTTTTTAGGTCTTTAGGGAATAGACCAAGAAGGGGAATAGCTGGGTCAAATGGTGGCTCCATTCCCAGCTTTCCAAGAAATCTCCATACTGCTTTCCAAATTGGCTGCACCAATTTGCAGTCCCACCAGCAATGTACAAGTGTACCCTTTTCCCCACATCCTCGCCAGCACTTGTTGTTGTTTGACTTCATAATGGCTGCCAATCTTACTGGAGTGAGAGGGTATCTTAGGGTGGTTTTGATTTGCATTTCTCTGACTGCTAGAGATGGTGAGCATTTTTTCATGTACTTGTTGATTGATTGTATGTCCTCCTCTGAGAAGTGTCTGTTCAGGTCCTTGGCCCATTTGTTGATTGGGTTGTTTGTTCTCTTATTGTCTAATTTTTGGAGTTCTTTGTATACTCTGGATATTAGGGCTCTGTCTGAAGTGTGAGGAGTAAAGATTTGTTCCCAGGATGTAGGCTCTCTATTTACCTCTCTTACTGTTTCTTTTGCTGAGAAAAAACTTTTTAGTTTGAGTAAGTCCCATTTGTTGATTCTAGTTATTAACTTTTGTGCTATGGGTGTTCTATTGAGGAATTTGGAGCCCGACCCCACAGTATGTAGATCGTAGCCAACTTTTTCTTCTATCAGACGGCGTGTCTCTGATTTGATATCAAGA
>NW_026694933.1:0-20185 GCF_021218885.2 Marmota monax
TTTTTTTTATTTTTTATATATGGTTTTCTTTTTTACTGATACATTACAGTCGTGCATAATGGTAGAATGTGTTGTTATATATTCATACATGCACACAGTATAACAATATACCTGGACCAATAGCCCTCCCCACCACCTCTCCCCTTCCCTCCCCCCCCCCCCCCCCCTGGTCCCCTTCCTCTGTTCTACTGATCTCCCTTGATTTTTCATGCAATTCCTCCCCAACACCACCACACCTGTCATTTCCTTTTTCCTCTCTAGCTTCCACATATGAAAGAAAACTTGGAACCAGGATTTATTTATTTTTTTTATTTTTATTTTTTTGGTTTATGGGGATTGGTTTATTTCACTAAGCGTGATAGTCTCTGGTTCCTTGATGAAACAATATTAAAAAACTATATTATGCTGATGAATCTATATAAAAGATTATATAGAATCTATATATAAGATTCATATCAATGAATCTATATTGACGAAAGGATGAATTGAAGAATCAATATCAATGAATCTATATCAACAAATTGATATTGATGAATCTATACCAATATATGTATATTAATAAATCTGAATTGGTGAGTCTATATTGATGAATTAACATTAATGAATCTATATCAATAAATCTGTATCAATGAATCTAAATCATGTATCTGTTGATGAATCTGCATGGAGGATTCTATATCAATGAAATGATATTGATAAATTAAGTTTGATGGATACATATTAATGAATCAGTATCAATGAATCTACATCTATGAATTTATATCTATGAATTGACAACAATGAATCTAAATTGATGAATTGATACCAATGAATCTGTATTGACATATCACTATCAATGATTCTCTATCAGTTAATTGATATCAATGAATAGATATCAATCAGTCAGCTTTTTTGCTGCTGTGACTAAAGGATCACTAGAACAATTGTATAGAAGGAAAAGTTTATTTGAGGGTTCACAGTTTCAGAGGTCTTGGTCCATAGAAGGCTGTCTCCATTCCTCCGGGCTCGAGGTGAGGCTGAACATCATGGCAGGAGAGGGTGGCAGAGGGAAGCAGCTCATATCACCATGATCAGAAAGCAGATAAAGAGATACAAAATATATATCCCAAAGCCACACCCCAATTCCCACCTCCTCCAGCCACACCCTACCACTTCAGTTATCATTCAGTTAAGACCCTCACAACCCAATCATTTCTCCTCTGAACCCTCTTGCATTGTCTCACATGTGAGACTTGGGGGATGCTCACATCCAAACCATAACAATGAATCAATATTGGCCAATCAATATTGATGAATCTACATCAATATAACAATATCAATAAATATATATTGATGTATACATGTTGATGTATCTAAATGAATCTCTTCTGATCAATCAATATAGATGTATTGATATTGACGAAACTATATCAATCTATATTGAAAAATCTATCAATGAACCTATATGGATAAATTGATATTGATGAATACATAGTAATGAAATTGAATTTTGGTGAATGTATATCAATGAATTGACAGATGAATCTCTATCTATTCATTGATATCAAATCAATATTGATATATCTATATTGATTCATAGATATTGAATAGTTGATATAAATGTATCAATGTTTATCAATCTATATAGATATACCTATATTGATAAATCTATATCAATGAATCTATTTTGATGAAGATTCATATCAATGAATCGATAACAACAAATGAATACTGATAAATCTAGATTGATCAATCTACATTGATGAGTCTGTATTGGTGAATCTATATCAACAAATTGATATCAGTAAATCTAAATTAATTCATTGATATGATAAATACTTGTTGATGAATCAAAATTGATGAAATCATATCGATGAATCAAAATTGATAAAATCATATCGATGAATCAAAATTGATGAAATTATATCGATGAATCAAATTTGATGAATTGATATTAATGGATCTACATTAGTGAATCTATGTCAATGAAACATATTGATGAAACTAGATTTATGAATCAATATTGATGAATCTGTATTGTTAAATTGATATCAATGAATCTATATTGAAAATTTGATATCAATAAATCTGCATTAAAGAATTTATATCCATGAATCCACAATTAATCTAAATTGATAAATTGATATCAATAAATCTACATCAATGAATCTATATCAATAAACTAATATCAGTGAAGTGCTATCAATGAATCCACATTATGAATCTAAACCAATGAATCCATATTAATGAATTTAAATCAATGACTTGATATATATAAATTCACATTGATGGATCTAATTAATGAATTGATATCACTGAATTTAAGTCAATGAATCAATATCTATAAAATGACATTGATGAAACTTTATTGATGAATCCATATCAATAAAATATCAATCTATTTTGATTAATATAAATCAATGAATCAATATCTATGAAATAATGTCAATGAATCTATTTCAACTAATATATATCAAGTCTGCATCAATCTACATCAATGAAATGATATTGATGAACAAATATCAATGAATTAATATTGATTAATCTATATCAAAGTTTATATGATAAAATGATATCAATAAATCTATATTCATGAATTGATATCAATGCATTTTTAATTAATTAATTAATTAATTAATGTGGTGCTGAGTATCAAATCCAGTGTTTCACACATGGTAGGCAAGCACTCTACCACTGAGACACAACCTCAGCCTGAATATCAATGTATTTTTTTTTATTTTTTATGTGTTAAGAGTTATACATGATAGCATAATGTATTTGTACATATTATTCATATATGGAGTATAATCTCTTATTCTTCTGGTTGTACATGATGTAGAATTACATTGGTCATGTAATGATATATGCACATAAGATAGTAATGTCCATCTATCATATTTCCTATTTCCATTTCCCCTCCCTTCCCTTAATTCCCTTTGTCTAATCTGAATTACTTCTATACCCCTCCTTATTGAGAGTTCATTAGCCTATCAGAGAAAACATTAGGCCTTTGTTTTTTGGGGATTGGTTTATTTCACTTAGCATGATATTCTCCATCTCTATCCTATTACTGAAAAATACCATTATTTCATTTTTCTTTAAGGCTGAGTAACATTCCATTCTGTATGTGTGTGTGTGTGTGTGTGTGTGTGTGTGTGTGTCATATGTATATGACATTTTCTTAACCTATTCATCTGTTGAAGGGCACTTAGGTTGACTTCAAAGTTTAGCTATTGTGAATTGAGCTGCTATAAACATTGATGTGGCTGCATCACTGTAGTATGCTGATTTTATGTCCTTTGTATATAAATCAAGGAGTGAGATAACTGAATCAAATGGTGGTTCCATTCCAAGTTTTCTGAGGAAAACTTCATACTGCTTTCCATAGGAGTTGCACCAGTTTGCAGTCCCACCAGCAATATATGAGTGTATCATTTTCCCCACATCCTGGTCAACATTTATTATTGCTAGTATTTTTAATATTTACCCTTCTGACTGGAGTAAAATATCTCAGTGTAGTTTTGATTTGTGTTTGTCTAATTCTTAGAGATGTTTAATATTTTTTTCATGCATATGTTGTCTGCATTTCTTCTTTTGATAAGTGTCTGTTTAGTTCTTTTGCCTATTTATTAATTGGGTCTTTTTAAAATATTTATTTTTTAGTTATAGGTGGACACAATATCTTTATTTTATATTTATGTGGTGCTAAGGATCGAACCCAGTGCCTCACACATGCTAGGTGAGTGCTCTACCAATGAGCCACAATCCCAGATCCGGGTCATTTGTTTTTGCTATCAAGTTTTTTTGTGTTCTATATTCTGTGTGCAGAAATATATATAGTAATTGGACACAATATCTTAATTTTATTTATTTATTTTTATGTGGTGCTGAGGATTGAACCCAGGGCCTCGCACGTGCTGGGCAAACACTCTACAGCTGAGCGACAACCCCAGTCCTGTGCAGATGCTTTTTAATTTGATGCCATCCACCTAATGAATTTAATTTTATTCCTAGCCCTTTAGGAGTCTTGTTAAGAAAGTTGTATCCTGTGTTGACGTATTGGAGTATTGAGCCTACATTTTCTTCTTGCAGTTGCAGAATTACTGCTCCAATTCCTAGGTATTTGATTCAATTTGAGTTTTGTGCAGGGTAAGAGAGGTTATTTCCATTGTACTATACATGGATTTTCAGTTTTCCCAGCACCATTTGTTGAAGGGGCTATCTTTTCTCCAATGTGTGTTTTTGGCACCTTTGTCTAGAAACTTATAACTATGGGTTTCTGTCTGTGTTTTCTATTTTATCCCACTGGTCTTCATGCCTATTTTGGTGCCAGTACCATGTTGTTTTTATTTTTATAGCCCTTTAGTATGATTTTAGATTCAGTATTGTGATGCCTCCAACATTGCTCTTTTGGCTCAGGATTTCTTTTGGTATTCTGGTTTTCTTGTTTTTCCATGAATTTTAGAACTGATATTTCTAATTCTTTGAAGAATGTCACTTGTATTTTGATGGGGATTGCATTGAGCCTGAATTATGCTTTTGATAGGATGGACATTTTGATCATGTTATTCTGCCTATCTTTCCATCTTCTAAGGTCTTTTTCAATTTTTTTCTTCAGTGTTCTGGAGTTTTCAATATAGAGGTCCTTCATATACTTCATTAGATTAATTCCAAAATATTTTTGATTGACAGAATGGGATATTTATCACAGTAGTATCTGAAAGTGATTGATTTATCTTGTTCTTGTATCCTGATACTTTACTAAATTGATCATTCTAGATATCTTCTTGTGGAATATTTTGGGTCTTTTAAATTTAGAATCATCTCATCTGCAAACAGACTATTTGATTTCTTCTTTTCCTATAATTTTCCCTTAATTTTCTTCTCTTGCCTAATTGCTCTGGATAGAATTTTAAGCACTAGGTAGTACCAATAATACTGGTAAGTTTGGGCATCCTTTTGTTATTTCTGTTTTTACAGGAAATGCTTTCAGTTATTCTCCATTTAGTATATGATGTTGGTCTTGGATTTGTCATATGTAACCTTTATAATTTTGAGGTAATTTCCTTATATCCTTAGTTTTCTAATGTTTTAAACATAAATGGTAGATGTACATTTTCAAACACCTTTTCTGGATCTATTAAGACAATCATGGGATTTTTGTTCATAAATTTATTTATGTAGTAAATTACAATTACTTATTTGTATATGTTGAACCTACCTTGCATCATGGACTGAAACCCACTTGATCACAATGCACTAATATTTTTTAAAAATGTATTTTTGTCATGTCAAGGTTGTGGCTCAGTGGTAGAGCACTTGCCTAGCATGCAAGAGGCACTGGGTTTGATCATTAGCATCACATAAAAATAAATAAAATAAAGGCATTCTGTTCATCTACAACTACAACTAAAAAAATTTTAATGTTTTTTTTTTTTTAGTTACAGATGGACACAATGCCATTATTTTATTTATTTTTATGTGATGCTAAGGATCAAACCCAGTGCCTCACACATGTTAGACAAGCACTCTGCAACTGAGCTACTGCCCCTGCCATGCACTAACATTTTGATGTGTTTTTGTATGCAGTCTGCCAATATTATATTAAGAATTTTTGCATCTATGTTCATCAAAGGTATTTACTTCAAGTTTCCTTCCTTGCTAAGTCTCATTTGTTTTTAAGAATTTTTAATTGTTCCCTGATTTCATCTTTATTTATTATTCAAAGGTGAATTTATTTTCAGGTATTAGAGAGGTTTTTATTTTTTTATCTTGTCATGGATTTCTAATTTATTGCTTATGATCTGATAGTTTGCAAGAAATTCTCTTCAGTTTTATGTTTGTTGTAGTTTGATTTGTGATGTAAAATATGATCAATATTTCATGTCCTATTGAGAAAGTGAATTCAATCATTGATTAATTAAATATTCTATAGATATCTTTTAGGTCCAATTGGTTCAGAGTATTTTTTAGTTCTGAACAATCTTCCCTAAGTTTATGTCTGTATTATCAATCTAGTGGTGAGAGAGTTGTGCTAACTTCACCTAGTATGATTGAATTGTGGTCTATTTGATTCTTAATATCAAGAAGAGTTTTTTATGTACATAAAATATAAATATTTATAATTGGTATATGTTGTTGTTGGATGATTCCCTCAACCAATATGAGGTGATTTTCTTTGTCTTTTCTGAAGAATTTTGGCTTGAACTCTATTTGTTATTTTTTTCAAATCTCCATTTCTATTGTATTGATCTGACACTTTCTGTGTTTTCTAATTTTACTCCTTACATCTTCTTTTATCTCATTGAACAAATTTAGCTATGAATTTCTCAATATTTTTCTCTAAAATTTTCTCAGCCATTGTTCAATGGAGTCAGTTGCTGAAGTGCTATAGACCATTTGAAGTCTTTTTCATATTTCTTCCATGTCTATCCTATTGAGATGGTTATTGCTTCTTCAGTTAAGGAAAGGATTACTTTGTGAGCTTTCTCTTTAGTGCCCTGGGTTGGACAAATAAATTCAATGTGTGGTCTTTTATGATCCCTGTAACAGTACCATTTGAGGAAAGTCATTGAACCCTGTTTATTTCATCCTTAATAAAAATGAAAAACTTGTTGATATTGTTCTTCAATGTTCCTGTAATTCAGATATGATCTTGTAGTAGAATTCTGAAACAAATTGAAAGATTAGTTATTAAATATAGTAAATTGCTAAAACATTAAACAAGGACTGAACAGGGCAAAAAGAAGAATTGAGTAAAAGAAAGGAAAGAAGAAAGAAAAGATGGTAAGAAATAATATATACCAAGATGAAAGGGAAAAATAGAAGAGATGTACTTGCACTAGCAGCAGATAATGTAATGTAAGAGGGAGACTAGGATTAAGAAGAGCAAGTATAATCTAGGAGTGGGAAAACAAAGAGATGAAGAATGATTCCAATTAATGTTTTAGAACATTAGAATACATTCAAATGTATTGAAGGTATAATGTTCACTATTAGGGTAACAAATAACAATGAAGAGGAGAAATAATATACATGATCAAATTTGACTTTAGACTTCCTGCAAACATTCTTTTTTAAAAAAAATATTTTTAGTTGTAGATAGACACACACCTTTATTTATTTATTTATTATGTGTAATTTTTATGTTTATTTTTAATATGTAACTCAATGCATCAATCAACTTAAAGATAACAATGCTAAGCCCCAGGCTAACATCATTCTAAATGGAGAAAAATTGAAAACATTCCCACTTAAAACTGGAACAAGACAGGGATGCCCTCTTTCACTGCTTCTATTTATCATAGTTCTTAAAACACTGTCCAGAGCAATTAGATTAACGAAATTAAAGGGATATGGATAGGTAAATATGAACTCAAATTAGTAATATTTTCTAATGATATAATTCTATACCTAGAAGACCCAAAAAATTCCACAAGAAAACTTTTAGAACTAGTAAATAAATTCAGCAAAGTAACAAAATCAACACCCATAAATCAAAGGCATTTCTGTATATCAGTGACAAATCCTCTGAAGGGAAACTAGGAAAAATACCCTATTTACAATAGCATCAAAAAAATGCTTGGGAATCAACTTAATGAAAGAGGTAAAATACCTCTATAATAAAAACCACAGAATGCTAAAGAAAGAAATTAAAGAAGACCTTAGAATATGGAAAGATCTACCTTGTTTTTGGACAGGAAGAATTAAAATTGTCAAAATGGTCATATTACCAAAACACTATACAGATTTAATGCACTTCCAGTAAAAATCCCAATGATATTCCTTATAGAAGTAGAAAAAGCATTCATGAAATTTATATAGAAAATTAAGAGACCCATAATAGTTAAAGCAATCCTTAGCAAGAAAAATGAAGCAGGTGGCATCACTATACCAAACTTTAAACTATACTGTGACCATTAGTAACAAAAAATAGCATGGTATTGGCACCAAAATAGATTTGTAGACCAATGGTAGCAAATTCTCTTCTGCCATGCAAGTCCACAATGCATGGGTTCTAAGAGGAGTGGCTGCCAGAGTAGAGGGTTCAATCTTCATCCTGCTATGCTAAGATAAAATAGCAGTGTTTCAGAGAGAATTCAATTCTAGTAAAATATAATATTGTGATAGCAAAATCCTGAAATTGAGCAAAAGCTTGGAATGAATTGACACAGAAATGTAAACATAATGAATACAACAAAGAAGAATAAAAGAAACAAAATGTCACTTGAAAATTAGACATTAACAGAAGGAATGAAATTGCAACTACAAAATAATGTTTTGAGCCATACAAATCTTAATAAAGAACTCCAAGACAAGATGGCAGATCAATGTAAAAAAAAAAATTAAATTGCAGACTTTGGATCTCTAATACTAAACAAGTGCATAACTGAATAAATAGCCTAATTAAAATTTGAAAGAAATAGAAGGGAGCCCTTTTCACCTTTGCCCTATCTAGAGGGGAAAAAGGGAGGGAGGGAAAGGGAGGCCACATAGGGGTTGGAAAGACAGTGGAATGCAATGGTCATCATAACCCTAAGTACATGTATGAAGGATATGACTCTACTTTGTGTACAACCAGAGATACAAAAAATTGTCCTCTATATGTGTAATATAAATTGTAATGCATTCTGTTTTAATATATAACAAATGAAAATAAAAATAAATTTTTAAATATAAAAGGGAGCATAAAATTTAATATTTGGTAAATAAAGTTATATAAAATAAGATGAAGACAAGAAAGAAAAATATAATTCAAAGAATTTTTTTTTCTTTCCCCCCCCAGGAATTAAATTCAGAGTGCACTGAAACACATCCCAACATTTTTAATATTTTATTTAGAGACAGGGTCTCACTAAGTTGCTTAGAGACTCCGTAAGTTGCTGAGGCTGGCTTTCAACTTGTTATTGAATTTACTACTCAAATGTAACCATGCTCAACATGAGTTAGATGTTATCATAAAGGAATATTGTATCTATCCCTACCTATAAATAGAAGGCAAAATGGGTAGATGAATCAGACTCATTCAATTGTATAATTAAATATGCTTCTTTAATGCATATCAATTATACATCAATAAGGTTCTTAAAATAAATTCATGTGAGAAAAAGAAATGATGGAAAGTGAAACAGAATTTATTTTCTAAAATTGAATGATAATATTTTATATTACAAATTGAATTTAATAATTCTTGAATCTGTTGGGAAAAAAATGAAACTGGAAGAAATCTAACAATAAACACTAGTGTATTAATATTTAAAATCCTCCGTGTAATTAAGATAAAAAGTTTTCAGATATTGAAAATGGTGTGGTTTTACATCATTCAAGGAAGCATAAATTTAATCCTGAGATTTGCAATGAAGATATTAACATATCTTAATCTCCTCCTCTGTGCACACCTCCAGGTTTTTATAGTTGTTTTCCTTTTCTAAAACCTTTGAAAATTTACATTTTCTTCTCTATTCATAATTTCCATACTCTCCTCCCATTTTTAACATATAAATGCATTTAGTGATCATCCCAGTCCTTTACTATACTTATATAAATAGACTTTTTAAGTCATTTCTTAGTTTACTGGATTTCATGATCAAACTGATTATTTTTATGCATTTTTGAATGCAGTTCATAGACACTAAAGTATTGATAATTGTGCTGGCTCTTAAAGTCTTATGATTATCCATGTATGGCCTTTGGGTTGGAAAAACACTGGGAACCCAGTATCATGTGGGATCAGATATACACAGATACATTCCTCCAAATTTCTTATCAGAAAAGCTTTTAAGTTCAACAAGCAATTATACACTCACCCAACACAATAATATTTGATCCCAGGATTTTATGTGAGTTTTCAACAGAGGAGGAACAATGAAATAAAAGCCAAGAAACATCGTGTGGATATAACATAGGAATTGGCATAGTCTTGGAGTACCTTGTAAGACAGAGCAGGATGGAAGACAAGTCTGCAGGGGTCATGTCTGACCAGGGCTTAAAGGACCTGAAGTTGGAACACTATTCTTAGAAAACTATATATTATAATTAGATACATCAACTCCCACCATGTCCCATTTCTACCTGCATTCCATGATAATTCTAGTCCAAGTTCTCTTATCTTCTAGCACTGAAAGTTGAACTCATGTTCTTTCTTGACATTTCCATTTGTTTTTGTTTTTGAGTGGGCTATATTACACAGTTGAGTTTTTAACCTATTTTGGTCAAAAACAATAATTATTACTTTGTTCCATCCCTTGACTTGTGTTTTTAATTTTTTTATTTTTTGGTCCAACAAAATGGTGCATGTTGGTAACCCCAACATAGGGTCCAGAAGGCTAAGGGAGGAGGATCACAAGTTCAAATCCAGACTCAGCAATTTAGCAAGGCCCTAAGCAATTTAGCAAGACTCTGTCTCTAAATAAAATATAAAAATTTGTTGAGGATATGGCTCAGTGTTTAAGTTCCCTTAGGTTCAATTCTTAATACAAAAAAAATAGAGAAAGTTTTCTTTAAATTAATTATATTTTTGTTTCTTTTTCTCACCTTACTTTATGTAAGTTTATTTACCAAATATTAGACTTTATGCTCCCCTCTATCTTTCAGATTCTAATTAGGTTTTATATTCAGTTAGGGACTTGTTTAGCAGCTCTATTTTCCAGAGATCAAAACTCTCTATATTCTTTTATTTACATTGACCTGTTATCTGTCTTAGAATTTTTAGTTAAATGTTTGCCTAAGTTTATAGCAAGAAACAATTTTTTTGTAATTGTCATTTTATTCCTCCTGTTAATTTTAGTTTTCAAATTCATTTTGTTTCTTTGTATTCTGCTTTTTTATTCAATATGTTTATATGACTGCTGTGTCATTCATTGCAAACTTTTATTAAATTTCCAGTTTCCATTTTCATACTACTATATTTGAGTATAGGTGAATTCTCTCTGAAACTCTGTGATTTTATTTTGGTATATCAGGATAAAGAAAGAACCCTCTCTTTCAACAGTTCCCCTGGAAATTTCCACCTCCTAATCCATGAAACCTATGAATATGTGACCTTGCATGATCAAAGAGACTTCACAGATGAGATGAAGTCATAAATTTTAAAAGAGAAGATTTTCCTAGATCATCTGCTTACAGCCAGGGGCATCACAATGTCCTTTATGAAAGGCAGCTTAGGAAGTACAATTAGAGTGGACCTGTAACCATGGAAGCAGATATTAGACTAATGCCTGTTGAAGAACAAGAACAAGAGCTAAGTATTGCCGGCAGCTTTCAAACCTGTTGGGGGGGTGGTGGTGATGAAAAGCTTTTGAAATTGAGACACCAGATAGGAGCAGCCCTGCTCAAACCTTGATTTTAGGCCTCAAGTCCCATACTGGGCTTTTGACCTCAGGACTAGAAGATAATATGTTTATATTTTAAGTGATAAAATTTTGGTAAATTTCTATGAAAGCAGTAGGAAACTGATACAATTAGAATAACCATTTTCTTTGGATCTGGGGGCAGGTTATGGACATATGAGAAATTCTCAAAATCACACCCACATTCCAGCATGCCTGTCACCTAGGTTTCTAAAGATTGCACTTATGAGATATAGCTTTTACTTTTACTTCTAACATGGTGCTAAGCCTGACTCTCTTGTGTACTGCCACATTCACACCACTGGGGAGATTGAGCAATTCAGTGTCCAAAAGATACAAAGGATTTACTTTGTTTAATTCATGTCACTTCTATTTTTGATATCAAGTGAAAAGTATGAAAGTTCAACTTAATGATAGTGTTTCCCTATATAAAGTGTATCACATTAGCTGATGAGCTTTATCAATGCTGTAGTACTATGAATATTGGCTGGGTTCTTGGACTGTGTGATGTCATCCATAGGTCACAATACATTGTTGAGGCCTTAGTGATAGCTGGTCTCATAACAATCCAGATGTTGTGTTGGGCTCTGCTCAGTACAAAGATTTAGTGAGCACACAGCATCACTCCATTTTTTTCCTTCAGGTATGGATTTCATTCTTAGTCATCATCAGCTAAAATTTGGAGAATTGAGCTTCTGAGAGAAATTTACCTGATCTGAGTAAACTTCCAAAGAGTTGAACCATGAAAAGAAGGCAAAAGAGGTAACATGTGGAAAGATACACATTCCCCAGCCTGGTAATAATCAAGGGGTATGTTTTGGCATATTCTCTGGTCCTATGATTGTTAGGGTCTGTAAGCAAGTCAAGATGGCACCTGGCATTTTGCCAGAGGGAGTGGTTTGTGAAGTAACACCAGCGAGCCATTAAGTGTGGAGATTCCTTATTGGTTGACTGCTGTATCTAGTTTATGTTAATTAAGATAAGCTGTGTGTAATGTATATATACCCCTCCTGTCCTACAATAAATGGCTCCCACTCCTGCTGTATCAGTCTTCACAAGTTGCTCTTAACTGCCCCCCCCCCCCGTTAGTTTGCCCAGCCAGCTGGGCTGCAGCATATGATAATCAGCAACTGCATTCTAAAAAGGAGAAAGAGCATTTTTAGTCAATAGAAAAGGAGTTGAGAGAGGGATTAAAAGAGCAAAAGAAGATACTGAAAGAGGAAAGAAAGGAGAAAGCAGTATTATTCTACTGCCTGAGATTATCCTGAGGGCCAATGTTTTGTTTTTTTTTAATTTTTAAAAAAAATTTTAGTTGTTAATAGACCTTTATTTTTTTTTTATTTATATGTGGTGCTGAGAATTGAACCCAGTGCCTCATACATGCTAGGCAAGTGTGCTACTGCTGAGCCACAACCCCAGCCCAGGGCCAATGTTTTTGATAGTAAAGAAAACCTTTAATGATCCAGGTTTTGTGTCTGGGGCTTTGGATCCAGGTCACCTACACAAAGTCAGAGTGTATCTGTCAATGTTCTTTTGTTAGACTCTTCCTAATTAAACTGAGGGAAAATCATTTTATATATTTTCTAATAGTAATCTTTCCTTTTAGTGAAGATGAAAGTGGCTCATATGGATGAGGAAAATCCTGAAAGAAATTTAAACAATTTAAAACTGGCCATGCAGGGATGTATATGAAATTATATAGACATTATATACTCAGGAGTAAAAACTATTTGGTTTCAGACTTTAAGATAGAAACCTGGAGAACCTATGTGAAATGTAAAGAAAAAAAAGACAAACACTGTTTAGCTATGATGGATAAATTGAGATAAGATTTGGCTTTTTAAGGGAAATGAGTTAATGGTGGTAAATATACAGATTAAGTTTAAACAAATCACACTTACGTGATAGTATTATTCTTCAGTGGTGGTAGGAGACATATTGGAGCCAACCACAACATACAAAATTGTAGCTCATATTTCTGAAAACAATCTGATATTTCCTACAGAAACTTCAGAGGATGATCCAACATTTTCAATGATATTTTGGAATTGTGTGTTTCCTAATGGTCACTTGCAGAGGCATAGAGAGCAAAGCTGTCTTTGGCACCTTCAATGAAATCAATACATATTCAAGATGCTTAAGATGCTACTGAGTATAAACTGAGACATGCCAAGAACATATATTTATTCACATCCATGTGGATACAAACACATAAAACACATAAGTAGGCAGGAAAAAGATAAATATTTGCATCTACCATAATTGTCCACCTATTTTATACCTAGTGAGATTATTTGCACCTACAAAGGAAATGTACACAATGACTTCATAGCAGCAGCTGAGACAATAGTCACTAACATGAAGAATCTCTTAAGTCAAAATTTAGAAAATAGAAGCAGGTAGAAATGGTATGTCTTTTCCATGGTTTAATTCATGATTCATAGACTGGAATGGAAGAAAATTTTGTCATCATGAGCATCATGCTATGTTGGCAACCTTGAGTTAAATCATCCTAGAAACCTAGAAAAGAAAATAGCATGGAAACAATGGAATTTTTGTATGCACATTCTTGGCAGTGGCACATGTTACTTCCACTCATTTCCAGTTTTAGAAAGCTTAATGTTATGAACAGAGCTAACTACAAGGCAGCTTGATAAATATAATTGAGTAGTATGCCCAGGATGAAAGAATATAGCTGGCAGTCTCTGTTCCATTCACAAATGACATATTGTGCAAATAAAATCATCTGAAAATACATTGACACTGAAAGGAAATTGAGGAACAGGGAGTCAGGCTAGCAAGAAATGAAAGATGAAGATCAGGCAGAGATACACACAGAGTTTATTTGTCAGAGCTGACAAATAAAGTCCGTCTCTCCATAGAGGGAGAGAGGCAACACAGGCTTGGGGTTAGAGACTTTTATGGGGGTGGTCAGGGGTTAGAGCCAGGTGGGTCCTAATGTGGGTAGTTAAGGGTGGGGTTGGTCCGAGGGAGTGAAGAGCCTTTCTCAGAAAGGCCTTTGGGTGGAAAGTGAAAATTTCTCTTCAGATGGCAGCTGTCACTTAAGATGGCCACATAGAGCCTAGCAAGGACCTTACATTCCCCTCTTTTTTGTTTGTTTTTGGGCCCCTTAAGGGACAGGGTCATAGATCAACCTTCTGTGTCTTCTTCCTGCTGAGAGGGGCCAGCATCTGGACCCTTGTTAGAGGTGCAGGGTGTCATTGAGGCAATGGTGGTGGTCAGGTGGTGCTGGGCAATGCTGACACTGGACAGCTCGACTTTTTTGAGGGGTTGAATTCCTGTAAGAGAAGCTGGTTCATGATTTGGTTAGAGATTCTTTAAATCTGGTTTTGAATGAATCTAATGATGCAGGGGGCAAGCATTGGTAAAGGCCTATGACAAGGAGAGAAGTCAGGGAAGAAGTGCTCACTGGAGAAGGGGGTTACTTATCTGCCATCCTTCAGTTCCAATGGCAGTGGGAAGCTTGGAGGCCTGAAGGAGATCAGAGATAAAGGGGCATTAGTAGTTGAAGTTCCCTTGGTGGTAAGGAATCTGTGCTCCTTTCAAATAGCAATATGGGAGAGAAATATGTGGAAAGTGGACTTAGAGTGAGTGTAGACAATGAGGCAGTCTCCCTTTGCCCAAGTGAAGGCTCTGATGAGGGCAACAACTTCAGCCTGCTGATTGGATGTATTATTGGGGAGGGGAGCTGCTTCCACAACCAACCAAGGTTAGAGAGACTATAGCACACCCTGCCCAAGGGACTCCCTCCTGAAGAAAGGAGAAGCCATCTGTGATCCGTATGCATGTTGCCTGGAGCAAGGGACCTTCCTATTTGTGAGAGAAATGTGTAAGAAACTCCTCCAGAGTTTCAATGCATGAATGGGTAAGAGGAGAAGAGGTGGAAGAGTCCTGAGTAGTGGGGAAGAGAGCAGCAGAGTTAAAAGGTGAACACTTATGGAAAGTAAGACTGGGATCTTCCACTAGGAAAACCTGTAGAGATAAAGGCAACAGGGGGTGAGGAATGTAAACCCTTGTAGGTGAGCAGTTCTTTTAGGTGATGGGAAACCAGGATGGTGAGTGGAGCCTCAAAGGTGAGTTTCTTTGACTTGCTAATGAGTAGAGAGGCTGTGGCCAACATTGGTAGGCAAGGGTAAAGTTAAACAATTTTTTTCCCCTTAGGCCTCCTATTGAGCCTACTGAGTCTGTCCATTGTGTTTCAATGTTAACTTCAGTGTGGTCTTGGCCAGGGATATTGTGCCTAGGGCTTTACAATGTAGGAGAATTCTAGGTCCTTTGTTTGTCTAGAAATAGGGTCTCTGGAGGAATCCAGAGTTTTAGTGGCAGGTAGAAGCTGAGGAGGAAAGCAAGAGGAGCAAAGGAAGGCTTTGAATGGAGAAAGGAGAAAGCCTGCACACAAGGGATTTTCTTCCATTTTTTGAGCGCTAGTAAAAGTTATGAAGATTGGAAGGTTGACTTGGTGAATGGACCTTTAGATCAGGATCCAAATGGAGTGGGGCTAAGTGGGCAAGAAAGTAGCCATGAATCAGGTGGGATTTGAGTTCCCCATTGTTGGGTGTGTGTGGGAGGCTCTTTGCTGAAGTTAAGTTTCCTTCTAGCAAAAATATCACAGAATCCCTTACTCCTCCCCCTCCTCTCTGAAGGGCTCCAAGCCAAAGAGCATGACAAATTCAATGGTTTTTTCAACCAATCCCCTCAAGACCCAGTGTCTGGGACTGAGAGAGAGGGAGTCACCTGCTACTTCCCTAGTCCTGGGCTTTGCCTGTAGAGAGTCTTGGTTGCCTGGCCAGGGCTTTCTTGAGCTCTGCTGAGCAGCTAAAAACCAAGACCAAAGAGTGAACTAGCCAAGGGGAAGGTGAAAGGCGAGTGACTCACCCGAGATTCAACCAAGAGATTTTATTGGGGAGCTTCCTGAAGGGGAAGAAAAGGAGAGGTAGAGAGCAGAGAGAGGAGGGGAGGAGGGCAGAGAGAAAGAGAGTAGAGGAACAGAGCTGAGAGAAAGAGGAAGAGAGTAGAGGGAGAATAGAAGGAAGAGGAAGAGAGCAGAGTGTGAGGGCAGAATGTGAGCTTTCAATCTTCAGCTTAAGAAGGATTGTGTAGGTGGCGTGGCAGGTGCCGATTGGCAGGGTGACTCAGGAACAGCAAGTGTTCACTGGGTCCTGCGGGGATTGGTCAAGAAAACTTTTAAATTTGGCACTCTTCAGCTTGGTGTCCTTCAGAGAGGAGAGGGAGGAGTAAGGGATTCCGTGATGTTCTTGCAAGATGAAAACTTCAGTGGGGAGTTTCCCATACACCCAACAGAAGGGATGGGCGAGAACCTTGGTGCTGGGCCAAGAGCTAAGTTCTAGAGAGGAGAGTTGTACCCAAATGAGGCTGACTGTGGGTGAAGAAAAATAGTGCTAGGTGAATGGAAGACGGGTAATTTTCCTGGGCCCTCAGGCCAGGATCCAAAAGCAGCTCATATCCCCAGAGGGGAGAGCAAGACTGATGGGAGAACATGATCAAGGATGCTCTGCAAAATGTTTTGAGATGAATGTGAATGGGCTCATGGTGTAAAGCAATAGAAGAACTTGAAACATCCCAGATAAGTAGGGACCATTTCAGATGTGGGTAATGGGAAGTCACTGGCAGACAGAATAGGGGATGCTCCTAAGGCAAGGGTGAGGATCAGGGGCACAGCACGCAAGACTGGATGGAAGTATATATGAGGGGAGAAGGAAAGCATAGCGTTTAACTTTGTGAGGATGTCCCTACCCATAAGGGGAACAGGTACTGTGGAAAGACCAAAAGGAATGGGTGAAAACTAGAGAGCCAAAGGCATAAACAAAACTAATGTTTATAAGGGCTGGATGGCTCGGGGCCTCTATGGACTTGGGGACAGTCAATGGTGCAGTATCCCTTCTGATGGCATTTAGGACAAGGTCCTGGAGGCTTCCAAGGCTTAGGACATGTACAAGCCCAGTGACCCATCTGTCCACATTGAAAACAGGGTACAGGCAGTCCCAAGGGACTGTTCCATGGACCAGTGGAACCAGAGACAGATGCTAAGGCTGGCTGGGGCTTGAGCGAGCATCTGATATTTTTGCTTCTGGGCCTTCTCATCTCTCCTGTTATAAACATTAAAGGCCACTCTGAGAACCTCAGCTTGGGGAGTTAGGGACCCCTTCTTGAGGTACCTTAGTTTATCCTTAATATTGGGGATACTCTGGGAGAAAAAGTAGGTCATTAGTAATTGTCTTCCATCTGGAGTCTTAGGGGCCAGATTAGTATATTAAAATAAAGCCTTCATCAGGTGACATAAAATTGTTGAAGTGTTTTCATTTTTATCTTGAATGACTTCCTGGAGATTTTCATAACTGATAGCCTTATGGGCTGCCTTTCTATGTCCTGCCATGAGGCAAGTAATGAATTGGGTTTTTACTAGTTTCTACTCCAAGCAAATTATAATTCCAGTTAGGGTTTCAATCAGGTTTGGCTTCAGAGAGATCTCTTTGTACCTCATCAGCATAACTTATAGCTTGCTCCAAAACTTGCCTGTGCTCCTTGGACAGTAGGGTGTTAGACAAGACATAAGGGCATATAAGTGGTGGGACTTGAAGTTTAGGACCTAAGCCTCTTTTCTATCTGTGGAAGACCTAACAAAGAGAAAGGTACATGAACCCAGATTACACCATTGATCCCAGCCACTTTGAGAGGGACACAGAAATAAGGGTGGGGCAGCAGCAGCCTGTGAACATGGGGCAGGAGAAGAGAAGGGCATAGGGACCAAGGGGACAGTGTGGTTGCAGCTTCATTAGAAAGAAAGAGGATGTGAGAGCTAAGAGGACTTGTGTGGGAGATCAAGAGTTGCAGAGAGGGCTTAGAAGAGAGGAGAAGATCTGAACATATGATATCAATTTCCATTTTCCCAGTGCTCACAATAGTTGAAAAGATCCCTAATAATACTGGGATCTAGAGTACCTTTAAATGGCCATTCATAGTTGTTATCCAAAGGATATTGAGACCGGGTCTTATTGCACAAATGGATAAGTTTGGGGGGTTTAGGTGCAAGAAAAGAGACCCAGTAAGCCAGGAGGAAGCCTAGAGGATGAGAGGGAATGGATAAGGAGCCATGGTGAGATGTAGAAGGTGAGGATAGAGGTTGGGCATCTCCCAGTCTCTAGTATCAACCAGTCCAGAGGATGGTTATGCTCAGGAGGTCAACATCCTTCTGGGTAAGCATTGGAGGCACTTGGCACCCAGCCAGGACTACATAGGGGCAGAAGCCATAGAGGGCAGAAGTCCACTAGATGTTGGTCATGTTCTTTTCCATGCAGATATCAGAGAGCAAACAAAGGCAGATGGGGTCCCAAATGTGGGGGACACATACTCTTCAATATGTCCACATCCTTAACTCTACTGCATTTAAAGTGAACTTTGCATTGGCAGTTTAGCCTTAGACCTTAGGCCAGGCTATGATATCTGCTTCCTCCTGTGATCAAAGTCCTACAATTAATAAATAGCTGGGCATCCTGAAGGATGAACTCAGTCTCAATTCAAAGCCAAAATACCTCCACCAGACCATAAGACTCTTGAAACATTCCTTATATTTTCTTCATACTTGAAAAATAATGATTATTTTTAAATATCAGGATTTATGATGCATGTACATATAATTCAGAACCATGTAGTACATATTAAAACACAGACATAACCTTTTCATACATCTGAGTCATCTCAGGGCTCCCATTCCAAGATCCAGAGAATCAGAGTTCAGTTAACATCATTGGCAAACACCAGCTAGAATTCATCTCAACCCCTCTTTAAACATAAAATTGATCCTGATGTAATTTGGTTTCAAAAGAGTTTATCAATTACAGAACAAGCTGCTCTAGAGGGATGAAATGGACCTCCAAGTTCCATTTTCTAAACACAAATGAACACAGGCTATAGAGGCATGTAGCAGAAAACTTCTTTATTTGAGGCATGGAGTAAAAGGAGGTCAAAAAGGGACATGTAATTCTTGTCAGTACCATGAATCATTGGAGAATTGGAATCTGGAGTTTAGACAAGGAAGAGTTGATGTACTTGGGCAGGTGAATGACAGGAATGCTCATGGTGACAAAGTTGTAAACTTCTGAAATAAAATTGGTATAGGTGTCAGATAATGTTTAAGCAGATTCTACACAGTAACTTCCAAGATGTTTTGTCAGCTGTTGAGCCAAAGCACTTACTTATATCAATAAGTTTTATTAAGCCATTATCCAACTATCCTCTAAAAACACTCCATTTTAGACATGAGAAAAGACAGACTTCTAGATATCAATGGCTTCTCAGCAGCATGTATCAGAACTGAGAATTGTCCACAGACAGAACTGTATGAAATTCCTTCTAGAAGCTCCTAGAAGTCTGGTTTGCTCCTGCTAGGGACTATCAGTGTGGAGAAATATTTTTATTCCCCACTTTAAAGAGAGAGCCTAGATAATACACCCCAGGAGGTCCCTTTGTATTAAGAGACAAAATTGTTTGTCCTTTGAGTATGGAAAGTCTTCAGAACCTAAGCTATGTCAACCCAGGTTCCTCAAAGAAGCAAATGCTTGAAGAATACAAGGTACAAGAAAGCACACAGGGCCCAGAATCTGAGTATGACTCAGGGAAGAAAAAAATCTAAATGGCTCAAAATCAACTGAAAGGTAACTCAAGCTTGTCAGTTGGGAAATTGAAAAAAAAAAAAAAAATGGCACAAGGTGATTTTATTTGCCACATGGAAAAGAGATTAACCAAAACAATTTTTTTTTAATGCCAACACCCAGCGGATTGTGGCTGCACAGAAATAGCTACCATCAGATATTTCTAGT
>NW_026694934.1:0-19878 GCF_021218885.2 Marmota monax
ATCTAATTGAAGCTACATTAATTTGTCTATATTGATGAAACAATATTAAGAAAATATATTATGCTGATGAATCTATATAAAAGATTATATAGAATCTATATAGAATCTATATAAAAGATTTATATCAATGAATCTATATTGATGAGAGGATGTACTGAAGAATCAATATCAATGAATCTATATCAACAAATTGATATTGATGAATCTATACGAATATATGTATACTAATAACTCTGTATTGATGAATTAATTAAGGAATTCATTAATGAATCTATATCAATAAATCTGTATCAATGAATCTAAATCATGTCTCTGTTGATGAATCTACATGGAGGATTCTATAACAATGAAATGATATTGATACATTAAGTTTGATGGATCCATATTAATGAATCAGTATCAATGAATCTCCATCTATGAATTGACAACAATGAATCTAAATTGATGAATTGATACCAATGAATCTGTATTGACATATCACTATCAATGATTCTCTATCAATTAATTGATATCAATGAATTGGTATCAATGAGCTGTTTTAGTCAGCTTTTTTGCTGCTGTGACTATAGGATCACCAGAACAATTGTATAGAAGGAAAAGTTTATTTGAGGGTTCAGAGTTTCAGAGGTCTTATTCCATAGAAGGCTGTTTCCATTCCTCAGGGCTTGAGGTGAGGCTGAACATCATGGCAGGAGAGGGTGGCAGAGGGAAGAAGCTCATATCACCATGATCTGAAAGCAGATAAAGAGATACAAAATATATATCCCAAAGCCACACCCCAATTCCCACATCCTCCAGCCACACTCTACCACTTCAGTTGTCATTCAGTTAATCTCTATCAGGGAATTAAATTACTGATTGGGTTAAGACCCTCACAACCCAATCATTTCTCCTCTGAACCCTCTTGCATTGTCTCACATGTGAGACTTGTGGGATGCTCACATCCAAACCATAACAATGAATCAATATTGGCCAATCTATATTGATGAATCTACATCAATGTAACAATATCAATAAATGTATATTGATGTATACATGTTGATGTATCTAAATCAATGAATTTCTTTTGATCAATCAATACAGATGTATTGATATTGATGAAATTATATCAATCTATATTGAAAAATCTATCAATGAACCTATATGGATAAATTGATATTGATGAATACATAGTAATGAAATTGAATATTGGTGAATCTATATCGATGAATTGATAGATGTATCTGTATCTATTCATTGATATCAAATCAATATTGATATATCTATATTGATTCATAGATATTGATTAGTTGATATCAATGTATCAATGTTTATCAATCTATGTAGATTTACCTATATTGATGAATCTATATCAATGAATCTATTTTGATGAATAATCATATCAATGAATCAATAGCAACAAATGAATACTGATGAATTTACATTGATGAATCTATATTGGTGAATCTATATCAACAAATTGATATCTATAAATCTACATTAATTCATTGATATGATGAATCCTTGTTGATGAATCAAAATTGATGCAATTATATCAATGAATCAAAATTGATGAAATTTTACCAATGAATCAAATTTGATTAATTGATATTGATGGATCTATATCAGTGAATCTATGTCAATGAAACATATTGATGAATCAATATTGATGAATCTATATTGTTAAATTGATATCAATGAATCTACATTGAAGAATTTATATCCATGAATCAACAATTAATCTAAATTGATACATTGATATCAATAAATCTACATCAATGAATCTACATCAATAAACTAAATCAATGAAGTGCTATTAATGAATCCACAATATGAATCTAAACCAATGAATCCATATTAATGAACTTAAATCAATGATTTGATATATATAAATTCACATTGATGGATCTAATTGATGAATTGATATCACTGAATTTAAGTCAATGAATCAATATCTATAAAATAATATTGATGAATCTTTAATGATGAATCTATATCAATAAAATATCCATGAATCTATTTTGATTAATATAAATCAATGAATCAATATCTATGAAATAATATAAATGAATCTATTTCAACTAGTATATATCAAGTCTGTATCAATCTACATCAATGAAATGATATTGATGAATCATATCAATGAATTAATATTGATTAATCTATATCAAAGTTTATATGATAAAATGATATCAATAAATATATATTCATGAATTCATATCGATGTATTCTTAATTATTTAATTAATTAATATATTTATGTGGTGCTGAGGATCAAACCCAGTGCTTCACACATGGTAGGCAAGCACTCTACCACTGAGATACAATCTCAGCTCAAATATCAATGTATTTTTTATTTTTTATGTGTTATGAGTTATACATGATAGTATAATGTATTTGTATATATTATACATATATGGAGTATAACCTCTTATTCTTCTGGGTGTACCTGATGTAAAATTACATCGATTATGTAATGACATATGCACATAGGAGAGTAATGTTCATCTACTATATTTCCTATTTCCATTCCCCCTCCCTTTCCCTTAATTCCCTTTGTCTAATCTGAATTACTTCTATCCCCCTCCTAAATTGAGAGTTCACTAGTATATCAGAGAAAACATTCAGCCTTTGGTTTTTTGGGATTGGCTTATTTCACTTAGCATGATATTCTCCATCTCTATCCTATTACTGAAAAATGCCATAATTTCATTCTTCTTTAAGGCTGAGTAACATTCCATTCTGTATGTATATATGTCATATATATATGACATTTTCTTAACCTATTCATCTGTTGAAGGGCACTTAGGTTGACTTCAAAGTTTAGCTATTGTGAATTGAGCTGCTATAAACATTGATGTGGCTGTATCACTGTAGTATGCTGATTTTATGTCCTTTGTATATAAATCAAGGAGTGAGATAACTGAATCAAATGGTGGTTCCATTCCAAGTTTTCTGAGGAAATCTTCATACTGCTTTCCATAGGGGTTGCACCAGTTTGCAGTCCCACCAGCAATGTATGAGTGTATCATTTCCCCCACATCCTGGTCAACATTTATTGTTGCTAGTATTTTTAATAATTACCCTTCTGACTGGAGTAAAATATCTCAGTGCAGTTTTGATTTGTATTTGTCTAATTCTTAGAGATGTTTAAATTTTTTTCATGCATATGTTGTCTGCATTTCTTCTTTTGATAAGTGTCTGTTTAGTTCTTTTGCCCATTTATTAATTGGGTCTTTTACAATATTTACTTTTTAGTTATAGGTGGACACAATATCTTTATTTTATATTTAAATGGTGTTAAGGATCAAACCCAGTACCTCACGCATGGTAGGTGAGTGCTCTACCACTGAGCCACAATCCCAGCCCTGGGTCATTTGTATTTTGCTATCAAGTTTTTTTGTGTTCTGTATTCAGTGTGCAGAAGTATGTGTGTGTGTGTGTGTGTGTGTGTGTGTGTGTGTGTGTGTGTAGTAATTGGATGCACAATCTTTATTTTATTTATTTATTTCCAGGGCCTCAGATGTGCTAGGCAAGCACTCTACAACTGAAAGACAACCCCAAGCCCTGTTCAGAAGCTTTTTAACTTGATGCCATCCACCTAATGAATTTAACTTTATTTCTAGCCCTTTAGGAGTCTTGTTAGGAAAGTTGTATCCTGTGTTGATGTATTGGAGTGTTGGGCCTACATTTTCTTCTTGCAGTTGCTGAATTTCTTTCCAATTCCTAGGTATTTGATTCAATTTGAGTTTTGTGCAGGGTAAGAGGGATACATGTACTATACATGGATTTTCAGTTTTCCCAGCACCATTTGTTGAAGAGGCTATCTTTTCTCCAATGTGTGTTTTTGGCACCTTTGTCTAGAAACAGATAACTATGGGTTTCTGTCTGTGTTTTCAATTGTATCCCACTGGTCTTCATGCCTATTTTGGTGCCAGTACCATGTTGTTTTTATTTTTATAGCCCTTTAGTATGATTTTAGGTTCAGTATTGTGATGCCTCCAACATTGCTCTTTTTGCTCGGGATTTCCTTTGCTATTCTAGTTTTCTGATTTTTCCGTGAATTTTAGAACTGATATTTCTAATTCTTTGAAGAATGTCACTTGTATTTTGATGGGGATTGCATTGAGCCTGAATTATGCTTTTGATAGGATGGACATTTTGATCATGTTATTCTACCTATCTTTCCATCTTCTAAGCTTTTTTTCAATTTTTTCCTTCAGTGTTCTGGAATTTTCATTATAGAGTTTCTTCATATACTTCATTAGATTAATTCCAAAATATTTTTTACTGATGGAATGGGATAGTTTTCTTAATTTTTTGGCATATTTATCACAGCAGTATCTGAAAGTGATTGATTTACGTTGTTCTTGTATCCTGATACTTTACTAAATTGATCATTCTAGATATCTTCTTATGGAATATTTTGGGTCTTCTAAATTTAGAATCATGTCATCAGCAAACAGACTATTGGATTTCTTCTTTTCCTACCCTTAATTTTCTTCTCTTTCCTAATTGCTCTGGATAGAGTTTTAAGCACTAAGTAGTACCAATAGTATTGGTAAGTTTGGGTATCCTTTTCTTGTTTCTGTTTTTACAGGAAATGCTTTCAGTTATTCTCCATTTAGTATGATGTGAGCTTTACAGTTTTGAGGTAATTTTCTTATATCCTTAGTTTTCTAATGTTTTAAACATAAATGGTAGATGTATTTTCTCAAACACTTTTTCTGGATCTATTAAGACAATCATGTGATTTTTGTTCATAAATTTATTTATGTGGTAAATTACAATTACTGATTTGTATATATTGAACCTACCTTGCATCTCTGGACTAAAACCCACTTGATCATAATGTACTAACATTTCAAAAAAAACATATTTTTGTTGTGGTCAAGGTTGTGGCTCAGGGGTAGAGCACTTGCCTAGCATGCAAGAGGCACTGGGTTTGATCCTTAGCATCACATAAAAATAAATAAAACGAAGGTATTCTGTTCATCTATAATACAACCAAAAAAATAATGTTTTTTTAGTTGCAGATGGACACAATACCATTATTTTATTTATTTTTATGTGATGCTAATGATCGAACCCAGTGCCTTACACACGCTAGACAAGCACTCTGCAACTGAGCTACTGCCTCAGCCATGCACTAACATTTTGATGTGTTTTTGTATGCAGTCTGCCCATATTGTATTAAGAATTTTTGCATCTGTGTTCACCAAAGGTATGTACTTCAAGTTTCCTTCCCTTGCTAAGTCTCATTTGTTTTTAAGAATTTTTATTTGTTCCCTGATTTCATCTTTATTTATTATTCAAAGGTGAATTTATCTTCAGATATTAGAGAGGCTTTTATTTTTTATCTTGTCATGGATTTCAAATTTCCGGCTTATGATCTGATAGTTTGCAAGAAATTCTCTTCAGTTTTATGTTTGTTGTAGTTTGATTTGTGATGTAAAATATTATTAAATATTTTATGTCCTATTGAGAAAGTGAATTCAATCATTGATTAATGAAATATCCTATAGATGTCTGTTAGGTCCATTTGGTTCAGAGTATTTTTTAGTTCTGTACAATCTTCCCTAAGTTTATGTCTATATTATCAATCTAGTGTGAGAGAGTTGTGCTAACTTCACCTAGTATTAATGAATTGTGGTCTATTTGATTCTTAATATCAAGAAGAGTGTTTTTATGCACATAAAATATAAATATTTATAATAGGTATATGTTGTTGTTGGATGATTCCCTCAATGAATATGAGGTGATTTTCTTTGTCTCTTCTGAAGAATTTTGGCTTGAATTCTATTTATTTTTGTTTTTCAAATCTCCATCTCTATTGTATTGATCTGACACTTTCTGTGTTTTCTAATTTTATTCCTTACATCTTCTTTTATCTCATTGAACAAATTTAACTATGAATTTCTCAATATTTTTCTCTAAAATTTTCTCAGCCATTACGCAATGGAGCAGTTGCTGAAGTGCTAAAGACCATTTGAAGTCTTCTTCATATTTCTTCCATGTCTACCCTATTGAGATAGTTATTGCTTCTTCAATTAAGGAAGGGATTACTTTGTGAGCTTTCTCTTTAGTGCCCTGGGTTGGACAAATAAATTCAATGTGTGGTCTTTTATGATCCCTGTAACAGTACCATTTGAGGAAAGTCATTGAACCCTATTTATTTCCTCCTTAATAAAAATGAAAAACTTGTTGATATTGTTCTTCAATGTTCGTGTAATCCAGGTATAATCTTGCAGTAGAGTTCTGAAACAAATTGAAATATTAGTTATTAAATACAATAAACTGCTAAAACATTAAACAAGGATTTAACTGGGCAAAAAGAAGAATTGGGTAAAAGAAAGGAAAGAAGAAAAGAAGGTAATAAATAATATACACCAAGATGAAAGGGAAAACAAGAAGAGATATACTTGCACTAGCAGCAGATAATGTAATGTAAAAGGGAGACCAGGAGTTAAGAAGAGCAAGTATAATCTAGGAGGAGGAAAACAAAGAGATGAAGAATGATTCCAATTAATGTTTAAGAACATTAGAATACATTCAAATGTATTGAAGGTATAATGTTCACTATTAGGGTAACAAATAACAATGAAGAAGAGAAATAATATACATGATAAAATTTGACTTTAGATTTCCTGCCAACATTCTTTTTAAAAACCTAATTTTAGTTGTAGATAGATACATTTATTTATTTATTTATTTATTTATTTATTTATTATGTATAATTTTTGTGTTTATTTTTAATATGTAATTCATCACATCAATCAACTTAAAGATAACTATGCTAAGTCCCAGGCCAGCATCATTCTAAATGGAGAAAAATTGAAAACATTCCCACTTAAAACTGGAATAAGACAGGGTTTCCCTCTTTCACCACTTCTATTTATCATAGTTCTTAAAACAGTGTCCAGAACAATTAGATTAAAGAAATTAAAGGGATATATATAGGTGAATAAGAACTCAAATTAGCACTATTTTCTAATGATATAATTCTATATCTAGAAGACCCAAAAAATTCCACAAGAAAACTTTTAGAACTAGTAAATAAATTCAGCAAAGTAACAAAATCAACACCCATAAATCAAAGGCATTTCTGTATATCAGTGACAAATACTCTGAAGGGAAACTAGGAAAAATACCCTATTTACAATAGCATCAAAAAAACAAATAAAATACTTGGGAATCAACTTAATGAAAGAGGTAAAATACAAAAAATTGTCCTCTATATGTGTAATATAATTTGTAATTCATTCTGTTTTCATATATAACAAATTAAAATAAAAATAAATTTTTAAAAATAGAAGAGAGCATAAAATTTAATATTTGGTAAATAACATTATATAAAATAAGATGAAGAAAAGAAAAAAATATATATAATTCAAAGAATTTTTTTCTTCCCCCCCCCCCAGGATTAAATTCAGATTGCACTGAAACACATCCCAACATTTTTAATATTATATTTAGAGACAGGGTCTCACTAAGTTGCGTAGAGCCTCCCTAAGTTGCTGATGCTGGCTTTCAACTTGTTATTGAATTTACTACTCAAATGTAACCATGCTCAACATGAGTTAGATGTTATCACAAAAGAATATTGTATCTATCCCTACCTATAAGTAGAAGGCAAAATGGGTAGATGAATCAAACTCATTCAATTGTATAATTAAATATGCTTCTTTAATGCATATAAATTATACATCAATAAAGTTCTTAAAATAAATTCAGGTGAGAAAAAGAGATGATGGAAAGTAAAACAGAATTTATTTTCCAAAATTGAATGATAATATTTTAAATTACGAATTGAATTTAATAATTCTTGAATTTGTTGGAAAAAAAATGAAACAGGAAGAAATCTAACAATAAACACAAGTGTATTAATATTTAAAATCCTCCATGTAATTAAGATAAAAAGGTTTAATATATTGAAAAGGGTGGGTTTTATATCATTCAAGGAAGCATAAACTAAATCCTGAGATTTGCAATGAAGATATTAACATATCTTAACCTCCTCCTCTGTGCACACCACCAGGGTTTTGTAGCTATTTTCATTTTCTAAAACCTTTGAAAATTTACATTTTCTTCTCTATTCATAATTCCCATACTCTCCTCTGATTTTAACATGTAAATGTATTTAGTGATCTTCTCAGTCCTTTACCATACTTATATAGTAGACTTTTAAAGTCATTTCTTAATTTACGAGATTTCATGGTCAAGTTGATTGTTTTAGATGTATTTTCAAATACAGTGCCTAGACACTAAAGTATTGATAATTGTGTTAGCTCTTAAAGTCTTATAAGTATCCATGTATGGCCTTTGGGTTGGAAAAAACACTGGGAACCCAGTATCATGCGAGATCAGATATACACAGATACATTCATCCAAATTTCTGACCAGAAATGCTTTTAAGTTGAACAAGTGATTATACACTCACCCAACACAATAATATTTGATCCCAGGATTTTATGTGAGTTTTCAACACAGGAGGAACAATGAAATAAAAGCCAAGAGACATCATGTGGATATAACATAGGAATTAGCATAGTCCTGGAGTACATTGTAAGACAGGGCAGGATGGAAGACGAGTCTGCAGGGGTCATGTCTGACCAGGGCTTAAAGAACCTGAAGTTGGAACACTATTCCTTGAAAACTGTATATTATAATTGGATATATCAACTCCCACCTGTACCATTTCTACCTGCATTCCATGATAATTCTAGTCTAAGTTCTCTTGTCTTCTAGCACTGAAAGTTGAACTCACGTTCTTTCTTTTTTTTTTTTTTTTTAAATTATACATACTTTATTTTTTATTTTTTTTTTTTAATTTTTTATTGTGGGTTGTTCAAAACATTACAAATTTCTTGACATATCATATTCCACACTTTGATTCTAGTGGGTTATGAACTCCCACCTTCACCCCATACACAGATTGCAGATTCACATCAGTTACACTCACGTTCTTTCTTGACATTTCTATTTATTTTGGAGTTGGCTATATTACACAGTTGAGTTTTTAACCTATTTTGGTCAAAAACAATAATTATTATTTTGTTCCATCCCTTGACTTGTGTTTTTAATTATTTTTTTCTTTTTTGGTCAGACAAAATGGTGCATGTTGGTAACCCCAACATAGGGGCCAGAAGGCTAAGAGAGGAGGATCACAAGTTCAAATCCAGACTCAGCATTTTAGCAAGGCCCTAAGCAATTTAGCAAGACTCTGTCTCTAAATAAAATATAAAAAGTGTTGAGGATGTTGTTCAGTGTTTAAGTTTCCTTAGGTTCAATTCTTTTTTTTTTAAGAGAGAGAGAGAGAGAGAGAGAGAGAGAGAGAGAGAGAGAGAGAGAATTTTTTAATATTTATTTTTCAGTTTTCGGTGGACACAACATTTTATTTTATTTTTATATGGTGTTCAGGATTGAACCCAGCACTCCGCGCATGCCAGGCAAGCATGCTATCACTTGAGCCACATCCCAGCCCAGGTTCAATTCTTAATACAAAAAAAAAAAAAAAAAAAGAGAGAAAGTTTTCTTTAAATTATATTTTTGTTTCTTTTTTTCACCTTACTTTATGAAAGTTTATTTACCAAATATTAGACTTTATGCTCCATTCTATCTTTCAGATTCTAATTAGGTTTTATATTCAGTTAGGGACTTGTTTAGCAGCTCTATTTTCCAAAGATCAAAACTCTATATTATTTTACTTACATTGACCCATTATCTGTCTTAGAATTTTTAGTTAAATGTTTGCCTAAGTTTATAGCATGAAACAATTTTTTTTTTGTAATTGTCATTTTATTCCTCTAGTTAATTTTAGTTTTTAAATTCATTTTGTCTCTTTGTATTCTGCTTTTTTTATTCAATATGTTTATATCATTGCTGTGTCACTCATTACAAACTTTTATTAATTTTCCAGTTTCCATTTTCATACTACTATATTTGAGTATAGGTGAATTCTCTCTGAAACCCTGTGATTTTATTTTGGTAAAGCAGGATAAAGAAAGCACCCTCTCTTTCAACAGTTCCCCTGGAAATTTCCACCTCCTAATTCATGAAACCTATGAATATGTGACCTTGCATGGTCTAAGAGACTTTACAGATGAGAAGAAGTCATAAATTTTAAAAGAGAAGATTTTCCTAGATCATCTGCATATAGCCAATGCCATCACAATGTCCTTTATGAAAGGCAGTTTAGGAGGTACAATCAGAGTTGACCTGTAACCATGGAAGCAGATCTTAGACTAATGCCTATTGAAGAACAAGAATAAGAGCTAAGTGTTTCAGGCAGCTTTCAAACCTGTTGGGGGGTGGTATTGGTGATGAAAAGCTTTTCAAGTTGAGACACCAGATAGGAGCAGCCCTGCTCAAACCTTGATTTTAGGCCTCAAGTCCCATACTGGACTTTTGACCTCAGGACTAGAAGATAATATGTTTATATTTTAAGTGATAAATTTTGGTAAATTTCTATGAAAGCAGTAGAAAACTGATACAATTAAAATAACCATTTTCTATGAATCTGGGGGCAGGTTATAAACAGATGAGATATTCTCAGAATCACACCATATTCCAGCATGCCTGTCACCTAGGTTTGTAAAGATTGTACTTATGAGATACAGCCTTTACTTTTCTAACATGGTGCTAAGCCAGAGCCTCTTGTATACTGTCATATTCACACCACTCGGGAGATTGAGCAATTCAGTGTCCAAAAGATACAAAGGATTTACTTTGTTTAATTCATGTCACTTCTATTTTTGACATCAAGTGCAAAGTATGAAAGTTCAATTTAATGACAGAGTTTCCCCTATATAAAGTGTATCACATTAGCTGATGAGCTTTATCAATGCTGTAGTACTATGAATATTGGCTGGGTTCTTGGACTGTGTGATGTCATCCATAGGTCACAATACATTGTTGAGGCCTTAGTGATAGCTGGTTTCATAACAATCCAGATGTTGTGTTGGGCTCTGCTCAGTACAAAGATTTAGTGAACATATAGCATCACTCCATTTTTTTCCTTCAGGTATGGATTTCATTCTTAGTCATCATCAGCTAAATTTTGGAGAATTGAGCTTCTGAGAGAAATTTACCTGATCTGAGTAAACTTCCAAAGAATTGAACCATGAAAGGAAGGCAAAAGAGGTAACATCTGGAAAGATACTATTCCCCAGCCTGCTAATAATCAAGGGGTATGTTTTGGCATATTCTTTGGACCTATGATAATCAGCAACTGCATTCTAAAAAGGAGAAAGAACATTTTTAGTCAGTAGAAAAAGAGGAGTTGAGAGAGGGATTAAAAGAGCAAAAGAAGAGACTGAAAGAGGAAAGAAAGGAGAAAGTAGTATTATTCTACTGCCTGAGATTATCCTGAGGGCCAAAGTTTTATTTTTATTTTCAAAAATTTTTTAGTTGTCAATAGATCTTTATTTAATTTATTTATATGTATGCTGAGAATTAAACCCAGTGCCTTACACATACTAGGCAAGTGTGCTACTGCTGAGCCACAACCCCAGCCCAGAGCCAATTTTTTTGATAGTAAAGAAAACATTTAATGATCCAGGTTTTGTGTCTGGGGCTTTGGATCCAGCTCACCTAACCAAAGTCAGAGTGTATCTGTCAAATGTTCTTTTGTTAGACTCTTCCTAATTAAACTGAGGGAAAATAATTTTATATATTTTCTAATAGTAATTTTTCCTTTCAGTGAAGATGAAAGTGGCTCATATGGATGAGGAAAATCCTGAAGGAAATTTAAACAATTTAAAACTGGCCATGCAGGGATGTATATGAAATTATAAAGACTTTATATACTCAGGAGTAAAAACTATTCTGTTGCAGACTCTAAGATAGAAACCTGGAGAACCTATGTGAAGACAAACACTGTTTAGCTATGATGGATAAATTGAAATAAGATTTGGCTTTTTAAGGGAAATGAGATAATGGTGGTGAATATTCAGATTAAATTTGAACAAATCACACTTATGTGATAGTATTATTCTTCACTGGTGGTAGGAGACAGATTGTAGCCAACCACAACATACAAAACTGTAGCTCATATTTCTGAAAACAATCTGATATTTCCTACAAAAACTTCTGAGGATGATCTGATATTTTCAATGATACTTTGGACTTGTGTGTTTCCTAATAGTCACTTGGAGAGGCATGGAGACCAAAGCTGTCTTCAGCACCTTCAATAAAATCAATACATATTCAAGATGCTCAAGATGCTACTGAGTATAAACTGAGACATACCAAGAACATATACCTAATCACATCCATGTAGATACAAACACATAAAACACATAAGTAGGCCAGGAAAAAGATAAATATTTGCATCTACCATAATTGTCCACCTCTTATATACCTAGTGAGATTATTTGCATCTACAAAAGAAATATACACAATGACTTCATAGCAGCAGCTGAGACAATAGTCACTAATATGAGGAATCTCTTAAGTCAAAATTTAGAACATAGAAGCAGGTAGAAATGGTATGTCTTTTCCATGGTTTAATTCATGATTCATAGCCTGGAATGGAAGAAATTTTTGTCATCATGAGCATCATGATATGTTGGCAACCTTGAGTTAAATCATCCCAGAAACCTAGAAAAGAAAATAGCATGGAAACAATGGAATTATTGTATGCACATTCTTGGCAGTGGCACATGTTACTTCCAGTCATTTCTGGTTTTAGAAAGCTTAATCTTATGATCAGAGCTAACTACAAGGCAGCTTGATAAATATAATTGAGTAGTATGCCCAGGATGAAAGAATATAGCTGGCAGTCTCTGTTCCATTCACAAATGACATATTGTGCAAATAAAATCATCTGAGAATACATTGATACTGAAAGGAAAGTGAGGAACAGGGAGTCAGGCTAGGAGAAATTAAAGGTGAAGATCAGGCAGAGATATACACAGTTTATTTGTCAGAGCTGACAAATAAAGTCCATCTCTCCATAGAGAGAGAGAGGCAACACAGGCTTGGGGTTAGAGACTTTAAGGGGGTGGCTCAGGGGTTAGGGCCAGGTGGGTCCTAATGTGGACAGTTAAGGGTAGGGTTGGTTTGAGGGAGTGGTGAGCCTTTCTCAGAAAGGCTTTTGGGGGTAAAGTGAAAATTTTTCTTCAGATAGCAGCTGTTACTTAAGATGGCCATATAAATCCTAGCAAGGACCTTACATTCTCCTCTTTTTTGTTTGTTTTTGGGTCCCGTAAGGCACAGGGTCATAGATCAACATTCTGTAGCTTCTTCCTGCTGAGAGGGGCCAGCATCCAGACCCTTGTTAAAGGTGCAGGGTGTCATTGAGGCAATGGTGATGGTCAGGTGGTGCTGGTCAATGCTGACACTGGACAGCTCAACTTTTTTGAGGGGTTGAAGTCCTGTAAGAGAAGCTCGTTAGAGATTCTTTAAATCTTGTTTTGAATGAATCTAATGATGCATGGGACAAGCATTGGAAAAGGCCTATGACAAGGAGAGAAGTCAGGGAAGAAGTGCTCACTGGAGAAGGGGGTTACTTATCTGCCATCCTTCAGTTCCAATGGCAGTGGGAAGCTTGGAGGCATGAAGGAGGTCAGAGATAAAGGGGCATTAGTAATTGAAGTTCCCTTGGTGGTAAGGAATCTGTGCTCCTTTCAAATAGCAATATGGGAGAGAAATATGTGGAAAGTGGACTTAGAGTGAGTGTAGACAATGAGGCAGGCTCCCTTTGCCCAAGTGAAGGCTCTGATGAGGGCAACAACTTCAGCCTGCTGATTGGATGTATTATTGGGGAGGGGAGCTGCTTCCACAACCAACCAAGATTAGAGAGACTATAGCACACCCTGCCCAATGAACTCCCTCCTGAAGGAAGGAGAAGCCATCTGTGAACCTTGTGTACATTGCCTGGAGCAAGGGGCCTTCCTATATGTGGGAGAAATGTGTAAGAAACTCCTCCAGAGTTTCAATGCATGAATGTATAAGAGGAGAAGAGGGGGAAGAGTCCTGAGTAGTGGGGAAGAGAGCAGCAGAGTTTAAAGGTGAACATGTGTGGAAAGTAAGACTGGGATCCTCCACTAGGGAAACCTGTAGAGATAAAAGGCAACAGGGGGTGATGAATGTAAACCCTTGTAGATGAGCAGTTCCTTTAGGTGATGAGAAACCAGGATGGTGAGTGGGGCCTCAAAGGTGTGTTTCTTTGACTTGATAATGAGTAGAGAGGCTGTGGCCAACATTGGTAGGCAAGGGTAAAGTTAAACATTTTTTTTTTCCCTTGGAACTCCTATTGAGCCTACTGAGTCTGTCCTTTGTATTTCAATGTTAGCCTCAGTGTAGCCTTGGCCAGGGATATTGTGCCTAGGACTTTACAATGTAGGTGAATTCTATGTCCTTTTTTTGTCTAGAAATAGGGTCTCTGGAGGAATCCAGAGTTTTAGTGGCAGGTAGAAGCTGAGGTGGGAAGCAAGAGGAGCAAAGGAAGGCTTTGAATGGAGAAAGGAGAAAGCCTGAACATAAGGGATTTTCTTCCATTTTTCTGAGTGCTAGTAAAAGTTATGAAGATTGGAAGGTTGAATTGGTCAACGGACCTTTAGATCAGGAGCCAAATGGAGTGGGCCTAAGTGGGCAAGAAAGTAGCCATGAATCAGGTGGGATTTGAGAGTTCCCCATTGTTGGGTGTGTGGGAGGCTCTTTGCTGAAGTTAAGTTTCTTTCTAGTGAAAATATCACAGAATCCTTTACTCCTCCCACTCCTCTCTGAATGGCTCCAAGCCAAAGAGCATGACAAATTCAGTGGTTTTTTCAACCAATCCCCTCAAGACCCAGTGTCTGCAACTGAGGGAAGGAGTCACCTGCTACAGGCTTTGCCTGTAGAGAGTCTTGGTTGCCTGGCCAGGGCTTTCTTGAGCTGTGCTGAGCAGCTAAAAACCAAGACCAATGAGTGAACTCGCCAAGGGGAAGGTGAAAGGCAAGTGACTCACCCGAGATTCAACCAAGAGATTTTATTGGGGAGCTTCCTGAAGGGGAAGAAAAGGAGAGGTAGAGAGCAGAGAGAGGAGAGGAGGAGGGCAGAGAGAAAGAGAGAAGAGGAAGAGAGCTGAGGGGGAAAGAGAGTAGAGGGAGGGCTGGGGATGTGGCTCAAGTGCTAGCGCGCTCGCCTGGCATGCATGAGGCCTGGGTTCAACCCTCAGTACCACATATAAACAAAGAAGTTGTGTCCGCCGAGAACTAAAAATAAATAAATAAATATAAAAAAAAAGACTATAAAAAATTTTATAAAAAGAGAGTAGAGGGAGAATAAAAGGAAGAGGAAGACAGCAGAGTGTGAGGGCAGAGTGTGTGCTTGCAATCTTCAGTTTAAGGATTGCGTAGGTGGCGTGGCAGGTGCCAATTGGCAGGGTGACTCAGAAACAGCAAGTGTTCACTGTGTCCTGCGGGGATTGGTCAAGAAAACTTTTAAATTTGGCACTCTTCAGCTTGGTGTCCTTTGGAGAGGAGAGGGAGGAGTAAGGGATTCTGTGACATTCTCACAAGATGGAAACTTCAGTGGGGAGTCTCCCACACACCTGACAGAAGGGATGGGTGAGAACCTTGGTGCTGGGCCAAGAGCTAAGTTCTAGAGAGGAGAGTTGTACCCAAATGAGGCTGACTGTGGGTGAAGAAAAATAGTGCTAGGTGAATGGAAGACGGGTAATTTTCCTGGGCCCTCAGGCCAGGATCCCAAAGCAGCTCATATCCCCAGAGGGGAGAGCAAGACTGATGGGAGAACATGATCAAGGATGCTCTGCAAAATGTTTTGAGATGAATGTGAATGGGCTCATGGTGTGAAACAATAGAAGAACTTGAAACATCCCAGATAAGTAGGGACCACCTCAGAAATGGGTAATAGGAAGTCACTGGCAGACAGAATAGGGAATGATCCTAAGGCAAGGGTGAGGATCAGGGGAGCAGCAGGCAAGTCTGGATGGAAGTATATATGAGGGGAGAAGGAAAGCATAGCATTCATCATTTGTGAGGATGTCCCTACCCATAAGGGGAACAGGTACTGTGGAAAGACCAAAAGGCATGGATGAAAACTAGAGAGCCAAAGGCATAAACAAAGCTAATGTTTACAAGGGCTGGATGGCTAGGGGCCTCTATGGACTTGGGGACAATCAATGGTGCAGTGTCCCTTCTGATGGCATTTAGGACAAGGTCCTGGAGGCTTCCAAGGCTTAGGACATGTACAAGCCCAGTGACCCATCTGACCACATTTAAAACAGGGTCCAGGCAGTCCCAAGGGACTCTTCCATGGACCAGTGGAACCAGGACAGATGCTAAGGTTGGCTGGATGGCTTGAGCAAGCATCTGATATTTTTGCTTCCGGGCCTTCTCATCTCTCCTGTTATAAACATTAAAGGCCACTCTGAGAACCTCAGCTTGGGGAGTTAGGGACCCCTTCTTGAGGTACCTTAGTTTGGCCTTAATATTGGGGGTACTCTGGGAGAAAAAGTAGGTCATTAGTAGTTGTCTTCCATCTGGAGTCTTAGGGGCCAGATTAGTATATTGAAATAAAGCCTTCATCAGGTGACCTAAAATTGCTGAAGAGTTTTCATTTTTACCTTGAATGACTTCCTGGAGCTTTTCATAATTGATAGCCTTATGGGCTGCCTTTCTAAGTCCTGCCATGATGCAAGTAATGAATTGGGTTTTTACTAGTTACTACTCTAAGCAAATTATAATTCCAGTTAGGGTTTCAATCAGGTTTGGCTTCAGAGAGATCTCTTTGTACCTCATCAGCATAATTTCTAGCTTGCTCCAAAACTTGCCTGTGCTCCTTGGACAGGAGGGTATTAGACAAGATCATAAGGGCATATATGTGGTGGGACTTGAAATTTAGGACCTAAGCCTCTTTTCTATCCATGAAAGATCTAACAAAGAGAAAGGTACCTGAACCCAGATTACACCATTGATCCCAGCCACCTTGAGAGGGACACAGAGAAAAGGGTAGAGCAGCAGCAGCCTGTGAACATGGGGCAGGAGAAGAGAAGGGCATAGGGGCCAAGGGGACAGTACTGTGGCAGCTTCATTAGAAAGAAAGGGGATGTGAGAGCTAAGAGGACTTGTGTGGGAGATCAAGAGTTGCAGAGAGGGCTTAGAAGAGAGGAGAAGGTCTGAACATATGATATCAATTTCCATTTTCCCAGTGCTCAGAATAGTTGAAAAGATCCCTAATAATATTGGGATCTAGAGTGCCTTTAAATGGCCATTCATAGTTGTTATCTAAAGGATATTGAGACCAGATCTTATTGCACAAATGGATAAGTTTTGGGGAGGGGGGGTTAGGTCCAGGAAAAGAGACCCAGTAAGCCAGGAGGAAGCCTAGAGGATGAGAGGGAATGGATAAGGAGCCATAGTGAGATGTAGCAGGTGAGGATAGAGGTGGGGTGTCCCCCAGTCTCTAGTATCAACCAGTCCAGAGGATGGTTATGCTCAGGGGGTCAACATCCTTCTGGGTAAGCATTGGAGGCTCCTGGGCACCCAGCCAGGACTACATAGGGGCAGAAGCCATAGAGGGCAGAAGTCCACTAGATGTTCGTCATGGTTCTTTTCCATGCAGATATCAGAGAGCAAACAAATGCAGATGGGGTCCCAAATGTGGGGGACACATACCCTTCTATATGTCCACATCCTTAACTCTACTGCATTTAAAGTGAACTTTGCATTCGCAGTTTGGCCTTAGACCTTAGGCCAGGCTATGATATCTGCTTCCTCCTGTGATGAAAGTCCCACAACTAATAAGCAGCTGGGCATCCTGAAGGATGAACTCGGTCTCAATTCAAAGCCAAAATACCTCCACCAGACCATAAGACTCTTGCAACATTCCTTATATTTTCTTCATACTTGAAAAATAATGATTATTTTAAATATCAGAATTTATGATGCATGTACATATAATTCAGAACCATGTATTACATATTAAAACACAGACACAAACTCTTCATACATCTGAGTCATCTCAGGGCTCCCATTCCAAGATCCAGAGAATCAGAGTTCAGTTAACATCATTGGCAAACACCAGCTAGAATTTATATCAACCCCTCTTTAAACATAAAATTGATCCTGATATAATTTGGTTTCAAAAGAATTTATCAATTATAGAACAAGCTGCTCTAGAGGAATGAAATGGACCACCAAGTTCCATTTTCTAAACACAAATGAACACAGGCTATAGAGGCATGTAGCAGAAAACTTCTTTATTTGAGGCATGGAGTAAAAGGAGGTCAAAAAGGGACATGTAATTCTTGGCAGTACCATGAATCATTGGAGAATTGGAACTGGAGTTTAGACAAGGAAGAGGTGATGTACTTGGGCAGGTGAATGACAGGAATGCCCATGGTGACAAAGTTGTAAAATTCTGAAAGAAAATTGGTATAGGTGTCAGATAATGTTTAAGCAGATTCTACACAGTAACTTCCAAGGTGTTTTGTGAGCTGCAGAGCCAAAGCACCTACTTATATCAATATCTTCCATTAAGCCATTATCCAACTATCCTCTAAAAACACCCCATTTTAGACATGAGAAAAGACAGACTTCTAGATATCAATGGCTTCTCAGCAGCATGTATCAGAACTGAGAATTATCCACAGACAGAACTGTATGAAATTCCTCCTAGAAGCTCCTAGAAGTCTGGTTTGCTCCTGCTAGGGACTAAAAGTGTGGAGAAATATTTTTATTCCCCACTTTAAAGAGAGAACCTAGATAAGACACCCCAGGAGGTCCCTTTGTATTAAGAGACAAAATTGTTTGTCCTTTGATGTTATGGAAAGTCTTCAGAACCTAAGCTATGTCAACTCAGGTTCCTCAAAGAAGCAAATGCTTGAAGAATACAAGGTACAAGAAAGCACATCACAGGTCCCAGAATCTAAGTATGACTCAGGGAAAAAAAATATCTAAATGACTCAAAATAAACTGAAAGGTAACTCAAGCTTGTCAGTTGGAAAATTGAAAAAAAAAATGGCACAAGGTGATTTTATTTGCCACATGGAAAAGAGCTTAACCAAAACAAAATTTTTTTTAATGCCAACACCCAGCGGATTGCGGCTGCATAGAAATAGCTACCATCAGAGATTTCTAGTGGCAATGGAACTTTAACAGCACTATGTGATGTAATCTGACTATAACTATAAAAATATTACATGTGCATATCCCTTTCCTCAGTATTCTTTTTCCCAGCCTGTCTTCAGAAGAAGAAGACTATTTATGGTATGGGCTGCCTTGTGTCCCCTTCCTAAAACTCATATGTTGTTGTTCTAGATAAGCAGTACCTCAGACTGTGACTCCATTTGAATATAGGTTTCTTAAAACCAGGATTAATGTTAATTTAATTAATTTATGTGAGATCTAATCCAGTTAAGTTTTTCTTCTTTTTTTTTTAATTTTTTTTATTGGTTGTTCAAAACATTATAAAGCTCTTGACATATCATATTTCATACATTAGATTAAAGTTGGTTATGAACTCCCAATTTTACCCCAAATACAGATTGCAGAATCACATCGGTTACACATCCACATTTTTACATAATGCCCTATTAGTAACTGTTGTATTCTGCTACCTTTCCTATCCTCTACCATCCCCCCTCCCTCCCCTCCCATCTTCTCTCTCTACCCCATCTACTGTAATTCATATCTCTCCTTGTTTATTTTCCCATTCCCCTCACAACCTCTTATATGTAATTTTGTATAACAATGAGGGTCTCCCTCCATTACCATACAATTTCCCTTTTCTCTCCCTTTCCATCCCACCTCATGTATCTGTTTAATGTTAATCTTTTCTTCCTGCTCTTCCTCCCTGCTCTGTTCTTAGTTGCTCTCATTATATCAAAGAAGACATTTGGTATTTGTTTTTTAGGGATTGGCTAGCTTCACTAAGCATAATCTGCTCTAGTGCC
>NW_026694935.1:0-10304 GCF_021218885.2 Marmota monax
AATGGAACTTTAACAGCACTATGTGATGTAATCTGACTATAACTATAAAAATATTACATGTGCATATCCCTTTGCTCAGTATTCTTTTTCCCAGGAGACTGTTTTCAGAAGAAGAAGACTATTTTATGGTATGGGCTGCCTTGTGTCCCCTTCCTAAATCTCATATGTTGTTGTTCTAGATACTCAGTACCTCAGACTGTGACTCCATTTGAATATAGGTTTTTTTAAAAACAGGATTAATGTTAATCTAATTAATTTATGTGAGATCTAATCCAGTTAAGTTTTTCTTCTTATAAGAAGTAGAAATAAAGATAAGAGAAGCACTGAAAAATGACTCTCAAACATAGAGAAAGAGGAAAGCAATCTACATGCCAAAGAGTGGGCCACAAAGAAATTATTCCAGCAAGCACTTTGATATATAGCCTCTAGAATTAGGAGCAATAAATTTTTGTCCTTAAACCCCCATTTGTGGCTTTGTCTTATGACAGCCCATGATAGTGATGTAGTTCACTAGGGCACACATTCTTTATCTCTGAAGAATGGCTGAATAAATGTGCAATTGAATTGCATCATTCTACCAGCATTATGCCCAACTGCTGAAAGAAATGGCATTTGTTACTTGAGTAGTATAAAAGCATGTGAGAACACAGCATGTTACCTGGTGGGGCCATAGAGATTTGTTTCATGATATGGTACATTTACAAAAATATGTAGAAGAGTTTGTGTAACCATCACTCTTTTTTTTTTTTTTTGAAAATTCTTTCCTGGCATTGAAGTCTTATAAAAGTATTAAAAGTACAGTGGAGTTGACTGCTACATTGGCTACCTGGGACAGGTATCTAAAACAAAAATAATAGCAACAGTGAAGAAATATGCCTTACCCATTTAAATTGACATAAGCCATGCAAGAATATATTCTTTCTTTCTACAAGTATGTGATCTGGAGATTTTCACCTATTAGATTGCCAGAGGAGTAATAGAGTCCAGATTCCTTTGGGAATACAAATAAAAGTCATTCAGAGGTAAAGGGTTAGGACAGAGTTTAGAGAAGTTCCCAAACTTGGTATCTGTCCTGGCCCCATTCTGGATATTTCAACTTCCTACTTACAGAGTGCCGGCTAACGGAGCCGAGTCCGGCGAGGGACGGCGGGGTTAAAAATACACAGGACACCAAGGTTCTTCATCCAGGAGGGAGCATGTGCGCGCTTTATTGCCAGATTTGTTCCCTTTATATATCTTTTTAACAGCTGCGGGAAATTACTCAAAAGTGAGGAGGGAAGAGTAATAACTGCGTCCTTGGGTTACCGTCACGTCACCGTCCCCTATCAGGAGGCTCGAACAGGTCAAGATGTTCCGGAGAGACACATATGTGCGAGGCAGATAAACAGGGAACCGCAAGCCCGCGTCATGGCCTTGTGAGCTGGCCACATTGACATGCATAACAAAGAACTGGGGGTTGAGTCCCCAGGGGCCAGGGCGGGCCTGCTATCAGCAAGTCCCCCTTTTTTGTTTTTTGCATGTCAATGGGAATCAAGTAGCCCCTGTCTTAGGTCATCCACTGCCCCTGCACTGCTTACCCGTCTCTGGGGAGGCCCCATTCCCCTGGCTTAGGTTGCAGTGCAAGCGTGGAAGTTGCCCGTCACTGGGTACTACAAGATCAGCTCTTGTCCTATGTAAACGGACACTTTTCAGTTAGGATGTCATGGCCAGCAGGACACAACTGCGGATCCCAGTCATCATCTTTGCCAGTGGGATAGCTATGACCAGGGAGCTTTCTGAACGTAAGGGTCTGGGATGACGGCACCAAGTCGGCAGGGTAATTAGGGACCTGGGCAAAAGCAGGCATACATAGGAGGGCTTGGGTATTGGCTCCTGTCCAGTTACATCTCATCTCCGGATGGGTCATAAGTACACCTTGTGGGCGGAGTCGTCCATCTCCAGGCGTTGGTAGTGAACCTGTATTGGCTTGGAGGTTAAAATGTTAATCTGGTCCTTAATGAATTGAGTTATCCTATTTGCAACACAAGGTCCCAAGGTTGCAATCAAAAGAAGACCCAGTAAGGGCCCCAGGAGGGGAAGAAGGTAGGGCAGGAACCCATTCATCCCAGTCCAAAGAGGGTTCTCGAATAATTCTTTTCTCCTTTTCTCTAGGTCTTCTTGAAGCTCCTTGATTTTAGTGCGAACTATGCCTGATTTATTGGCATAGAAACAGCACCTTTCTCCTAAGGCTAAACAGATTCCCCCCTGATTGGCAGTCAGTAAGTCTAGGCCTCGCCTATTTTGGAGGACCACTTCTGCCAAAGAGTCAATTTGGTCTTGTAGGTCCCTAATAGTGCCAGATAGGGTCTGCACATCATCTATAAGCTGCTGAGATAGACGGCCATAAGAATGTATAGCCGTACCTAGTCCAGCTGTGCCTGTGCCCACAGCAGCGGTTATTCCAAGGCCAACAAGGAGTGGTAAGGCCTGAACAGCTCTCTTGTGTCTTCTAACTAGGGTGTCTAGGCTAGGAATGGGTAGAGGTTCATCTCCTGAAATAATCATGATATCAGGAAGCAGTAATGCCAGAACGCAACCGCCAGTCCAATTTGCTGGGAGCCTGGGAAAAGCTAAATTTCCACCACACATAAAAACTGTACCATTAGGGGGACAAATGGGCGGAGTAGGTGAAGAATAATTCTTTACTAATGAGCAGTTCCCAAAGGAAGAGACTCCAACATCAACATCATAGGTATTATTTTGCATCATGCCCAGAAGGCAAGACATAAAACCACCTAGAGGCTGCACCTTAAAGGGTAGCCCAGATTGACATGTGTTGTCATCATCAATGGTATAATTAATGGGGACTGCCAATGGCATGACTGCACCTGCCGTCATGCAGAGCCAGCAATCACCAGCAAGGGTAGGATTGGAACTGTTAAGTAAAGAAAAGGTAGTTTCTAGGATATCTAATGTATTGGCATCTAAATCAGGAAGCTGGGATTTGGGCAATATCAAGGGGTGGTATGTAGGCTTAGGGATCTCCGGCTTTAAAAGCTTAATCACCTGAAGGTGTTTGATAGCATCAGTGGGTCCCCCTCCATCAGAGACTCCGATGGGGGCCTGCATGGGCCAGCAGGAGGGTTTACCCATGACGCCCTCACATCCTGCCTCCGTTAACCGAGTCGTGATGCCTTCTCCTCCCCGGTCACCAAGAAAAGGAATAAAATTATAAGTAGTCCCCCCTTCTCCACGGGTGTTAGTTAGGATGGCCTCAAAATACTGTTTTCCTTGATTATTAACACAAATTGAGGCTGATGTATAACAGGAGATGTGCATTGCCGGGGTGTAATGACAAGTGGCGGAACAGCTTCCAAGAGTCTCAGTCGAACTGGGGACATTAAGTCCGGGCTTATTGACACATACCCATTTTGGTTGCTCAAATCCTCCGATGTTTTGATTGAGTTCAGCCGCCATGTAGGCTACTTTAGTCCCACAATCAATGCTCTGGGTATAACCAGAGGGGGCCGAGTGCCGGGGCCCTCCCTTACACTCACAAGGGGCTCCAAAAAGATATTCATGAATATTCCCAGGTGGGGGGTCAAGCCCTCCTTCAACAAACCTGTCCAGAAGGAATGCCACAAGCGGTGTCCAGCTCATGAGGTGTGTCTCGGCACTCACTTGAAGGGGTGAGAACAACAGCGGCAGGATCAGCCATCTTGGGAACTTCATTTTGTCTTGAATTTTCATTCACCGGTCTGGTGCAGCGCTCCGGGATCCAAATGGGTTTTTCCGTCCCTGGAGGGAAGACACATACAGCTCCTCTCACTCTAGCCAAGAGTGGAGCAGGGGGTTGCCACTTCCCTGTAGCCAGATCCTTCCATCTTATCTGTGCTTTTTGTATGGTGGGAGGGGAAAAGTGACGCTGCGCCGCTGTACGGCCTTCGGCGTCAGTGAGCAAAAAATTTAAAGTGAATAGAGTTATGCTTAGGAGTGCTTGTGGTCCCTGACAATTCTGGTATATCTCCCCCTCTTTTGTTTTTTGCAAATAGGTTTTAAGATGTTGATGGGCCCGTTCAACAATGGCCTGTCCTTGGGGGTTATATGGGATTCCTGTTTTGTGTATAATATCCCACTGTGAGCAAAATTTTTGGAAGGTTTGACTAATATAAGCTGGGCCATTATCTGTTTTTATACATCGAGGGGTTCCCATAAAGGAAAAGGTTTTAACATAGTGCTGTATCACGTCCTTAGCCTTTTCTCCTGAATGTAAAGTAGCCGAGATAAAACCAGAGAACGTGTCTATACTGACATGCACAAAAGACAGTTTTCCAAAACTAGGAATATGAGTTACATCAGTTTGCCAGATGTCGTTTGGCTGAAGGCCCCTTGGGTTGACTCCCAGAGAAGGGGAATGGATAAAAGGTGCACAAGTAGGACATAGGGAGACAATTTTTAAAGCTTGATCCCGGGAACATCCTGAGCGGAAGCGCAAAGTTTGTGCGTTTAGGTGAAATTTATTATGAAGTTGTAGGGCCTTATCATACTCAGTTATTGTATATATAAAATTAGTGGCATGTGTGGCAGCGTCTGCCATGGTGTTGCCCGCTGCCAGAGGACCTGGAAGTCCGGAATGACTTCTAATGTGACCTATGAAGAGGGGGTCTGCCCTAGCCCATATAAGAAGCTGCACTGTTTGTAGTTGATCCATGATAGTGGATTGTTTTCCAATATAAGGTGCCGTCTCAATCGCGGAGGCGAGCCTGGCGATATAGAGACTGTCTGTGAAAACATTAAGGGGCTCCGAGCTATAGGTCTGTAAGGCCAATATTAAGGCTGCAACCTCCGCTTTTTGGGCCGAACAATTGGCCACTTTCTTGCGGATGACTTGGGTCCCATCTGAAACGACAGCAAACCCATTTTTGGCCCCGTCAGTGAAGACGGTTTGTGTCCCCGGGAGAGGATCCTTTTTTAGGATCTTTGGGAAAATTATTGGACATGTCTTTAGACTTTCAAGGAGCCTGCTTTTAGGGTAATGATTGTCAACCTGTCCCATGAAACTACAGAAGAAAAGACACCAGAGATCATGTTCCTGTCTTAATTTAGAAAGAATGTCTTGATTATATGGTAATATGAGAACATCAAAGGTTTTCCCAAACAGGGCATCTCCTAGATATTTTGCTTTCCAAACTAATTGTATTACCAGATCATGGAAAGGTATCAAGACCCGGGAGGGGGATGCAGGTAAGTGAACCCAAAAAATAGGACCAGTCTGCCAAAAGACTCTAGTCGGGGTGAGTTTTGATGGCAGAACAATGAATAACAAGGACTGGGAGTAGTCCACCTGCATCACCTGCATCTCTTGTAAGGCTGTCTCTATCAATCTAAGCGCCTTCAAGGCTTCTGGAGTAGGTTTTCGCGGGGAGGTGGGTGAGGGGTCTCCTCTCAAAAGGTCATACAGGGGTTTAAGTTCACCAGTAGGGACATGGAGTGAAGGCCGCAGCCATTGGATTTCCCCCAGAAATGTCTGCCATTGGTGCAGGGTTTTGAGCTGGTTCACCTGAAATTGAGGCCTCTGGGGAGTGATCCCTACCTTGTTAATAGTATATCCTAGGTAGTTATAAGGATATTGAATCTGCACCTTCTCTGGGGCTATAATCAGTCCGGCCCCTTTTAACAGGGACTGGAGGACTTCATAAGACCGGAAAAGTGCTTTCCTATCAGGGCCTGCCAACAATATATCATCCATATAATGGACGAGGTAAAAGTTTGGGAATTGTTGCCTAAAGGGTTGCAGAATTTTTGCTATAAAGTACTGACACATAGTAGGGCTATTGGCCATTCCTTGAGGTAAGACAGTCCATTCAAACCGCTGATAGGGTTCCCTAAAATTTATTGAAGGTAAAGAGAAAGCAAAACGTTTACAATCCTGGGGGGCCAGGGGAATAGAAAAGAAGCAATCTTTTAGGTCCAAAATAATAAGATGCCAATCTTTAGGGATAGCCGTGGGGAAGGGTAGTCCTGGCTGTAAAGTTCCCATGGGCTGCATGGTATTATTAATAGCCCGCAGGTCTTGGAGAAGCCTCCATTTTCCAGACCCCTTTCTTATGACAAAAATAGGAGTGTTCCAGGGGGAAGTGGAAGGCACTATATGCCCCACCCTAAGCTGTTCCTGAACCAGAAGGGTCGCGGCCTGCAATTTGTCCTTAGTTAGGGGCCACTGTTCTATCCACACAGGGTCATCTGATAACCAAGTAATAGATAGAGGACGTGGCCGCATTTCAGTGGCCCCTAGGATAAATTTCCTAGCCCCCTCCGATCTCCTCCACTTCTGGTAATTTCTTCTGTAGGGTCCACAGGCGTTGCCCTTCCCTCATGTCTTTTCCCCAGTCCTTTTCCGGGAAGCCATCCCATATCTAACATCATGTCATTAACAAATTTATTACTCCCTTTTAGGGTCTGAGTGGTGAGGATAGCTCCCATTTGTTGAAGTAGGTCCCTTCCCCAAAGGTTTGTGGGGAGTCCAGCCACTACGTAAGGCTGAAAATAACCACTCTGTCCTTCCTCATCTCTCCATTTTAGAAAGGAGGCACTTTTTTCTGGTCTCGTCTGCCCAATCCCCTGTAATACAGCTGAGGGATCTTGGAGAGGCCAAGCAGATGGCCATTGTTTCTTAGAGATAACAGAGACATCAGCTCCTGAATCTAATATCCCCTTGAAGATTTTATCCTGTATTTTAATGGTTAACTGTGGTCGGGAGTCCAAGTGTGCTACCCAAAATGTTTGAGGGGAGCCGGTGGAACCAAAACTGCCATTACCCCAGGCTGCCTGTAGGGCGCGGCTGGGTAGAGACGCCCCCGACAGCAGCAATAATTGTGCTATGCGTTCTCCGGGAGGAATAATAACTATCCCTTGGGTAGCCTCGGCAACAATTTTTAACTCCCCGTGGTAATCACCATCAACCACACCTGTAAGAATTCTGAGCCCTTTATGCAGAGTGCTGCTTCTTCCCAGTATCAGTCCCACAATTCCCTCCGGCAAAGGGCCAAAGACTCCAGTTGGCAGGGTCTGGGGACCCATCTGCAGAGTCAGTACTGCTCGGGAGGTGGAACTGAGGTCCAATCCTGCACTTCCCGGTGTTCCCCTGGGGAGTTCCCGGATAGAAAGGGGTTGGTCAGGGGGAGGCGGCGGAGACGCCCACTCCCCGGGGCACTGTTTCGTCCCTGCACTGCCCCGTACACTTTGGCTTCCGGGGCCCGGGGCGGGCCCCTGCTCCCGTTTCCCGACGGTATTGGGTTACCCTGGATGTCAAATTTTGACCTGCACACACTACTCCAATGATTTCCTTTATGACATCGAGGACAAATTCCAAGCATCCCTCTGCCTGCACCCTCGCTCCTTTCCGGGCAGTTTCTCCTTATATGTCCCTCTTTCCCACACTTAAAACACCCCTTAGAGCGGGTTCCCCTGTTATCAGATTTTTGCATTCCAGTCTTAAGGGCAGCAGCCAAAACCTGACCAGTAATATGAGGCCCATCTATATCTTTGCATGCTCGAATCATGTCATCTATACTTTTGGCCCGGGAGGACTTAATAGCATTTTGGCAGTAAGTGTTAGCGTTTTCATATGCCAGTTGTCTAATAAGTGGCATAGCCTGTTTCAGATTAGGGAATATTTTTCCAGCCGCCTGCATTAGGTGGGCTATAAAGTCCGAATAAGGTTCAGAGGGCCCTTGAGAGATCTTGGAAATTTTTGCTTCAGTCTTAGAAACGGGCAAGGCTTTCCAGGCATGGACCGCAGCTGAGGCTATCTGAGCATAGACCCCCAGGATCATAATTAATTTGCTGATTTATGACAGCATATTGTCCCGAGCCTGTTAACATTTCGAGGTTACGCCGTGGGAAGCCGGCGTCCTGATTGACTCCGGCTAGCTCGTGACACCTCTCTTGATTTTCACTTTTCCACAACAAAAAATCCCCTCCGGACAACACAGCCCTGCGAAGCTGTTGCCAAACTAAATCCCAATCATTGTTATTGAGAAAGCCTCCCGTCAGAAACCAAGGACAAGCCTGGGCTATAACTTCAAAGAATTCGGTTGCAGTCTTAGTTTTTATTCCTGTTCCTTGTGTATTTAACAGCTCTTTTAGTTCGTTGGCCAGACAAACCTTCCCTGTTGAGTTACCCATGGTACGTACCCTGTCTCTTTAAATTACCTTTAAACCAATCCTCCCCCTTCTACCTTTAGAAGGTGAGCCCCATCCGCTTACCCCTACTTTCCGGATCTCGGTGGGAACCTCCAGATGCCGGCTAACGGAGCCAAGTCCGGCAAGGGACGGCGGGGTTAAAAATACACAGGACACCAAGGTTCTTCATCCAGGAGGGAGCATGTGCGCGCTTTATTGCCAGATTTGTTCCCTTTATATATCTTTTTAACAGCTGTGGGAAATTACTCAAAAGTGAGGAGGGAAGAGTAATAACTGCGTCCTTGGGTTACCGTCATGTCACCGTCCCCTATCAGGAGGCTCGAACAGGTCAAGATGTTCCCGAGACACATATGTGCGAGGCAGATAAACAGGGAACCGCAAGCCCGCTTCATGGCCTTGTGAGCTGGCCACATTGACATGCATAACAAAGAACTGGGGGTTGAGTCCCCAGGGGCCAGGGCGGGCCTGCTATCAGCAACAGAGTTCCTTCTGGAGACTCTTCTTACTTAAAAACAGAGATATCATTATTGGTTGTGTTGTGTACTTGATCTTTCCCCATGGAGGCAGATTTAATAAATAATCCCTGATTTTCTACTTGGAACTCTGCAGAGAGATTGTCTGACATGTGGGCCAATCTTTAGTGCTGTCTATCCCAGCTGACTCCCATTGAAAACTTTTAGTCTCAAATCAGATATACATGAATGTGCACATAGACCTCCATCCAGTGATGACACCAGATTATTGAATGAAGTCTTTGAATAAATATCTAAGTAGAAAAACTATTATCCAATATTTACATATTCATCCTGACAGTCATATCCAGTGGTACAAACATAACAGCTGTGTCACAATTTCAACATGGAATAACCTGTTCTAGTCATTCATTGCAGATTCTCAGGAAATTTTTATGCTACAAACTTGGAAAGTTTGGAATCATCAAGAAAACATTTTGCTCTGTAAAGCATCTCCCTTCACATGAACCAGACAAGGCTCTACCTCTAGAATGTGTATGACTGGTTACCAGAGTTCTAGTTCTGTCAGGTTCTAATGCCAAGAAATTAAAGTCACCTCTTCAATTACTTGAACCTGTTCTGAAGTAAGACCATGCCAAAGTGCCTTTCAGCCCCTTGGGATTTGTATTTTTAAAGTGGCCATACAACTAAAAGCACTATACTGATTTAATGCAATTCCTATTAAAGTTTCAATGATGTTCTTTATAGAAATAAAAAATCAGTCATGAAACTTATTTGGAAAAATTAGAGGCCCTGAAGAGTCAAAGCAAGTGACAAAAGTCAAGAAGGAAGCATCACAATACTAAATCTTAAATTATACTATAGAGGTATAGTAACAAAAATGGCCTGGTATTGGTACAACAATAAACATGGATACCAGTGGAACCAGAATAGAATAATAAAAATAAAGAACAACCCAAGGCCTAGGCTTGGCTTCCCATGCCACTGCCCTTCTTCATGATTAGAGTTTCTGCTCCCAGATGCAGTCACCCTGACCTTATGTGTAAAGTTTATCTTCATGTTTTCAGTACATAATGTGCTGAAACACTTACCAGGGTTTGATAGGACAATATGGTGTTGTGTGTTTAGCACTAACATATTGCAAAGCACTCCACTGCTCCTATCATCTTCTTCATGCATTTCTTTTCAATATATAAAAATACTTTCCATGTCACAAAAGGGATGCTACCATGAGTTCCATTGATACATACCACAAATTTCTTAGAAAAGGAGCCACCTTGGTTTGGAGATAAAATACTGTTACTCTGAAATCAATCTGATCCCACACAACTTAGCTTAAAAGCAAGCCTTAAAGGATTAAATGAATTTGAAAAAAAAAAATTAATTCCAGCAAGCCAATCAGAATCACTTTGATTTTCTCAGCACAAACTCTAGAGAGCAGGATACATGGAATGATGTACTCTAAGAACTGAAAGAAAGTAACTGTCTACAAAATTTGAGATATCTGGCAAAGATATACTTAATATCAATGCAGAAATAAAATCCTTCCAAGATGAGCAGAAACTAAAAGAATATATGACTACTAAAGTGGCAATATAGAAGACAGTCAAAGAAAAACTTCATATAGCCCAGAAAAAAAAAAAAAAA
>NW_026694936.1:0-45629 GCF_021218885.2 Marmota monax
AGGGGGCCTTCTTCTCTTGGGCAAGTCCACTCTGCACAGCTGCAGGGCAGCAGTCATTCAGGGCCCAGCTGTGGTCAGGGCCTGAGTCCCTGTGCCTGCCCCACCCACCTCTAAGAGACAAGCGCCACAGACCCCTGCAGCAGGCCGGTCCTGCTCCTTGAGCACTGCAGGGGCTTCGGGGGAGCTCATTCTGGAGACACCCTGACGTCTCCTGGACAAACTGTCTAGAATCAGTGCTCAGTGTCCCCAGAATCAATGGTGCCTTTGGTGGAGACCTGGACTGGCACCTGGAAAACTGATCCATGGCCTGCCCAGCCCCAGGGCCCTGGGGCCTGTGGCCTTGCAAGATTAGGACACTGATGACCCTGTGGCTCCAGCCCCAGATGCAAGATTTCTAATTATTTTTCCAATAATTTGTGGTTGATGCCCTGTTAGCCAGCGCCATGACAGCCACGTTGTGAGTGACTGAGCGCCCCAGAAAATCCCACAGGCACCGAATTTCATCACTAGAGGAAATGTTCTGCTGCATTTTATTTCTTCTCTGTAATATTTCTGTCCCGGGACCCTGAAAGGGAAGATATTGAAAATATTAGTTCTCAGCGAGATGCCGCATCTTGAGAAACACAGAATGGGCCAGTCCAGTGTCTGCTGACCTCTCAGCCCTGTCCCTCCCCTAGGGCCCTGGGCAGGGACTGCGCTCAGGTCGACACACAGAGGGACAGACCTGGGGCCGGTGTCTGCAGGCTGGCTCACTGCACGACCACCCACAGCTCTGGTGCTTGTGGAGGCCTCTGCCCGCAGCAGCGCCTTAGAACCTTCCGGCAGCCTGGGTGGTAGGCGTGGCTACTGCAGCTTTCCACCTGAAGTTGATGAACTGGAGCTGGACTGCCTTTCCGGCGGGCCTTGGCCTCCCTGGGAACAGGCCTCCCTGTCTCATTCACACTCCCTGGTCAGGACGGGGCACAAGCAGCCCATCTGGTTCCCGTGGTGACTCTCTCCCGTGCTGGCTGCACCAGCTCCCCTGGGAGGTGACAGCCCAGGCACTTCCACACCCTCCAGTGGAGAAGAAAACCCGCCCTGAGCCAGGAGCAAGGAGAGGCTTTTGGTTTTAGTCTCAGACTTGCTTTGAAGGAATCTCTGGTAAGGACAGACCTCTAGTGGCACCCGACTGTCCCCATGGTGGGTGTGTTTTGTGTTTTTTTTTTTTTACTGTTTAAGTGTCCCCTGGCCTATGATCACCAGGAATGTGGGCAGCCACTCATACTTCATGGCTGGCAGGATGGAGACATGGGCAAGGGTGGGAGCAAAGCAGAGCTCTGAGTGGGGGAGCGCCTGCCCAGGGCTGTGCTGCGCACGGAGGTGCAACAGACTGCAGCCAGTGTGGCATCAGGAAACCAGAGCCCACCGGTGGCTGTGAGCACACTACAGAGGCTGCCCGTCACGTGAAGAAGGTCTCTGGGAGCTGTGAAAGCGTCCAAGGCAGAAGTGATGGCACTATTGTCCTTGTAGGCGTGAGCTTCAACTGCCAGGGGTACATAGACCCCAGAGGGGACGATGTCTCTGCACAAGAGGTACAAGAGCCTCTCACCCAATGTCCAGCTCCCACCTCCTATCTGCAGAGCCCCCCACTACGGAGGGTACCTGGAAACCAATTTCTCAGCCTCTTTACAGGAGACATTGTCGATCAGACAGGAGAGCCACCTGGAGCCCCAGGACCATCTCGGCACCCCGAGAGAAAGAACATGGGACTCCTCTCAGAGACGTCAACCTAACAGCCTGGAGCGTCTGACCAAGCTTCACAGCTGTGCGCTCTGTCGGCAGGGTGAAGACACCACGCCAATCCAGAGACACACCTGTGGTGGCCCAGGTAGCGAGCTCACCTCCACAGCCGCCGTGGCTCCAGAGGTGGGCACAGCAGGGTGGCCACGGCAGCAACCGAAGTCTGAGAAGCTGGGGGCTGAGCTGCTCTGGTAGCAAAGTCGCCCTGGTCCCTGGTGCGTCCAGGAGCAGCAGCTGCCACAAGAAGGGAAGCCCACTGGGTGACAAGCCCTTCTTCACATGGCCAACGTGGGTCTGGAGGGATGGGACAGGCTGGCAAGGTGGCTGTCACTCCAGAGGGCCCCTGAGCCACAGCCAAGGTGGAGTGAACAGCTCTAACTAAAGCCTCAGAATAATCAGGACAATCAGGGGACAGTCCCAGTGACCAGCAGGGGAGGAGCTGGCCCTGCAAGGGAGGCAGGTGAGCAGGGAGAGCAAAGGCCCAGCCCACAGGACAGGCAGCACGGCCCTCCCTGTGGGAAGTGACGTCCAGCCTGGGTCTGCTGACCCTCCCCAAGGTAAGGGAAAGGGTGGGCATGCGCTCTTTAAAGATGGATTGCAGGGTGACCTGCTCCAGTCTGAATTTCACTTTTGTTTATGCAGAAACCTTGGAAAAAGCAGTCGTGTCTCTGTCTTGGTTTCTTGAACCACAGCATGGGATGAGAGCTTTTCCTGCTGCCTGTTAGGATTAGGATTGGATGACAGAGTGGACTGTGGGTCAGCATAAACTTCTGTGGACAGGTGAGGTGCCATTCCCAAACCAATGTGCGTTTTCCTGGGTTGGCACTTCTTGTGCAGCAGGGGTGTCGCGTCCAAGGCTGAAGATGGCACTTCCTTGCTACCTTTAGGGGATAGTGGCACCCACCCAACCTCAGAGACTTCAGGGTCACTGGACATAACTCAGGGCAGCTGCTTCGTTTTACAGATGGGGAAATGGGGCCAGGACAGTGAAGGAGACCAGCGGCCTGGTGGCTCACAGGCGGGGGCTCTCCCTCCACGCCACACCTGTGTCCCCCTGAAGGCTCCTTTCCCTGCTGTGCCAGGATGACCGACAGCCAGACACACGCCCTCGTGGCAATCAATCCCTGTCCTCCTGCGGCGCTCCTGGGCTGACCGTCTCCCTACAGAACAAGATCTTGTTGTGAGTAGCAAAAACCACTGCACACAAATGCTACAGGCACTTGCTCAGGGCAAGAGCCCAGGGAAGTGAGAGACCAAGGGCCAGAGGGGAATTACGGTGGGGAGCACGCTGCTCTCAAATAGATGCAAACCACAAAGGCCGGAACGGTCAGACCCAGTGCAGCTGCACCTCCTCACCTCCCTCTGTCTGCAGGAGGCGGCCTGTGGAGTCCGCCGGCAGCCCGTGGCTCTTCTCCTGCCCACCTCTAGGGACCACCGAAGTGCGATGGGTCCATGTGTCCAGATCATGCTGACTTTTAAGGACCAGGGCCTGATGGGCAGACGCAGAGCAGAGACAGGTCTCCGAGGAGAGAGAAGCAGGAGCCAACACAAAACATGACCCATTTAGATTGTGGGAAGGAAGACGCTGTGTAGGAGGGACCCTGAGGGTGCTCCGAGCTGAGTGAATCGGGCCAGCAGGGCAGAGGCTGGTTCTTAGGCAGAAGTCCGCCGGGCTGAGGAGGGGCTGGTGGCAGTCCCTGGCATAATTTGGGGGACCTAGATTGGGGAAAACCCAGGGCAAGAGCTGACTGTGAGATCTGGGTTGTGGACCTCGGCAGAGCCTCCAGCACGAGCTTCAAAGGAGGGGGCCCAGGGAGCAGGGACTGAACCTGACTCTGGGCAGCAGGCGGCTCCCCAGTGCCAGGACAAGCTAGTTTAAAGGGAGTGTAAGTAGACACCGGGCCTGCAAAGCTGTGGAGCTCTGGACAGGCGGCACGTCTCTGCTTCTTCTCTCTGTAACCCCTGGAGTAAACAGGTTGTGCTCCTGGTGAGGGAGAGGAGAAGTCATGATGTGGCACACTGCTAAGCAAAGTTGACAACAATGCGTCATTCTTTATTCCAGAACTCATAACGCAGTATGTTTTCTGGTACTGGGGATTGAATCCAGGAGTGCTTAACCACTGAGCCACATCACCACCCTTGTAATTTTTTATTTTGAAGCAGGGTCTTGCTAAGTTGCTGAGGCTGGCCTACCACTTGCAGCCCTGTGCCTCAGCATCCTGAGTTGCTGGGCTTACAGGGGGCACCATCACATCTGGCTTATACTGTAATTTCTCATATGGTATTTCATGTCATGGGGGCAGTAACCTCTCCAGCTTGGTATTCCGTCTTCTTTCAAGTGGAACTGACGTGATAGGAGATGACTCGGTTTCCCCAAACTGCTGGTGGTGGATGAACTGCAATGACAGGTCCTGGGTGTTCTCTCCCCCTGATCTCCCCAGGAGCCAGGGTATGCCCTTGGGGAGTCCACAGGTGGTAGAAATGAAGTGGACATGCCACTCTCCTGTCCCTGAGGCTGTCTGACTGGAGAGGGACCTGGGGAGCTAGCACCTGGCATTGCCAGCAGAGCTAAGTGTGTTCCAAGAGCAACATGAAGTGGGGCAGGAGAAAGCCTTGGTCAGACCCTGCAGGAGACCCACACCCTGGTGGATAGCAGGTGTGACCTCTCCTCTGTGTGTTTGAGCAGAATCACTAGCTGTGTCTTGTGTAGCTTGCACAGGTCACGTACACCACTGTGTCCCCAAACTAGTTTCACAAAGCGAGTCTTTCTTTTCTTTCTAGTGCTTAGACTTAACAAAGCAACTGCCCAGTGAATTAGCATCCATTCCCCTTGGCTGGTGGTAGATTGATTAAGCCTAATGAACTGGCTTGGCATCAGACTGATGAGGATTCCAACTCTCCATTTATCTGTCTACATCTGTTCAAGAAGCTTTGATCTATCCAGGCCACAGTTTTCACAACTAACATGCACAGGCCATTGTGACTTGGAGACAAGGACTCCTTCGGGATGAAACATCTAGCAAGGTGTCTGGCAAAGTCAGTTCTTGGTAAGGACAGACAAAATACTAGTACAAAGTAATGTGCTTCACAGCCTGAAAGTGCAGGAGGTCAGCTTGGCAGAGCTCACAGTTGGCACCTGAAGGAGAGTAACCATGTCTAAACAGAGAAGGAATCCAGTGATGGGGGGACTGATATGTAAACCATCTTCCAACCACGGCCAAAGTCATCAGAGCAGAGCCCAGGCTGTCAAACTCATCAAACATATATCATGTTGGTCCCCTGAAGGAATGAGCAAAGAAATAATCAATAGTTATGGCAAATGGGTTGATTTTGGATAGGAGACCATCCAAAGTAAGACTGTCATTAGTTAGTGTTAGATTATAGCAGTGATCGTATCCAGTATATAGAAGCTTAGTGCCCCCAATCCCCAGAGTGTGGATAATTTGTGAGTGCACATGCTGACAGTTTGTCTCACTAGTCACTTTTCAAAAGTTAAGAGGGCATATACATACATGTATTCTTCTATCCATCCACCCAGCTCCGTTTTCATTTACCCATCTACATATCATCCATCCATCCATCCATCCATCCATTCAATCATTACTCCATCTATTCCACCAACCATTTTTTCCATCATTCTTCCATCCATCTTCCATCCATCAATCCATCTATCCTTCCATCCAACCATTTTCCATTATCCATCCATCCATCCATCCATCCATCCACTAATCCATCGGTATACCCTCTCATTCATATACCCTTCTATCCATGTATACACTCATCCAACCAATTCACCCAGCCCAATGTTTATTAAGCACCTACCTATGCCAAGGTAGATATTAGGCATGAACAGTCCTGACCCTGTACAATTCCCCTTGTAATCAAATAGGCAGATGTCAAAAAACATCCACAACAATCAAGCACACATAGAATCTGTCAACAAGGAAATAAGTACCTACAAAGAGTGGGTCTGACAATCTACCCTCAGGATAACAATAACTATTTTGTGTATGTACCAAGGATTGAAACCAGGAGTGTTTAACCACTGAGTCACATCCCCAACCCCTTTTTAATTTTTTTTTTTTATTTTAGACAGGATCTCATTAAGTTGCTGAGGCTGCTTTGAACTTGTGATCCTTCTGCCTCAGCCTCCCGAGTTGTTGGGATTACAGGTGTGTGCTACCATGCCCAGCAGCAATAAGTTTTGAATTCCCAATAAAACCAATGTTTCTGAGCCACGTTCTTACCTAGGTGGTCTTGGGGCATGTGATGGCAGTTCAGTTCTCCCAGGATGAGAGGTGTGGATGATGTTCTTCTCATTATTGAAGGCTTTCTCCAATTCCTAATTGCTGACTGATTGCCCTATCCTTCACTCTTAGGTTGTTTCCTTGAAGCCACCTCAAGTTGTGAAGCTTGAATTTTCTCATGCAGGTTAATAATCTTTCTTCATTTCATTTTGGCACATTCAAGAGAACCATTTTTTTCAGCCCTCATGCATCAAAACTGCCTGTCATAGGCAGAGTGGATGGCAGAAGTGGAGGAGGGCTGTGGCTGCAGGATGCACTCGACTGCAGCAGGCCCAAGGGTCAGAAGGCAGGCCGGGCGCTGTTGGCACCTCTAGCCACCGTGTGCAGGTTCAAAGGTCTGCAGCGCTGTGGTCCTGCAGCCAGCTGCCCATGTGCTGCACAGGGACTCGCTATGAGGAGGGGGCAGGGGGTCCAGGGAGCACTGAGTCCAGCCTTCCTGTTGTTCCTCAAGGCAAGGAATGCCCTGTGTGCCAAAGAGGACAGAGGACCAGAGTGTCCCTTGCAGAGGAGCCCGTGGCCTAGTGCCATGGGGACGGTGGTCTGGGAGCCGTGGTGTCAGGGTCAGCACTGTGAGGAGTGCAGTCAGTGGCCAACAAAGCTCCAGAGCCGGACAGCAGGTGCCCTGGTTGCTCTGGGGGCAAGGGAGCTGGGCCCTGATAGCCCTGCAGTGGCCAGCCGTTGCTGAGGATGCCCCATGACGGGCGGTGAGGCTGGAAAGAGCTCTCTGCAACCAGGGCACTGTCCAGGAGGGACTCAGGCTGCAGCAACAGGTGGCTGGGTGGAGGGGTGGGCGGCTCCCAGACACGGCCTCTCTTCACCTGTAAAGCACAGGTGAGTGCAGTTCAGGAGCATCCTGACCTCAGCTCCGCCTGGCTGCCCCCTCCTCCCCGCCCCACGAAGGTGTGCCTCCTGGGAGAGCTCTTGGCACGTGCGGCTTCACTCTTCCCACTCCCCTGGGTTTGTCCCAGGCTGGTCTCTGTCCCCCTGACCCAGTCACCACTCCTCCAAGCTGAAGGACGGCTCTTGGGTACTCACCACAGTGGAGAGCCCTAGTCCTCAGCAGACAAAGCCAGCCACGTGCCTGGGCTCCTTGTGACCCCATGACACAGGCCCTTGTGGCCTCCTGCTGCCCTGGGTACCCTCGGAGAACTGGGACTCCTGGGTCAGCTCTGGCCTTGGCTCTGAGGCCCTCCCAGCCGCAGCCCTGCCCCTGTGTCCTGCTCCCTGGACGTCCCTCTAGTCTTCCTCAAGGGCATGCTGACCCTGCTCCACACCCTGTCCAGACTTCTCTGTGTTGTGCAGCTGCTGCTGACCCTGTAAGTGAGTGGACAGGATGGACACCTGAGAGTCTCTGACACCTTTGTCTTCCTTCTTCCCACTTCCAATCTGTCACCAAATGGCAGAGCTTTACTTCCTGGGTCTCTTAAACTCAAATCCATCTCTGCCTCTCAGCCACTGCCCTGGCCAGGACGGCCGTGCCCACCACGAAGGCTCACACTGAAGCCCGCTCCTGCTTGCCCCCATGCAGCCACCGTACAGAGCCAACATGATGCTCTTCAAAATGAAGACCTGATGCTGTCACCCCTTGTGTAAAGCCCTGCACAGAAGGAAGCACACTCTGTGTGTCCCATCCTGCCGACGTTGGCAGGCTCCACTGCTGGTGGCCGTCCCTGTCATCCTTCCATCACCCGCCTTCACCTACACGCGGTGGTCCTCAGCAGACACACCCTCCCTCGTGCCCCTGTGCTCCCCAGTCCTTCCCACACTATCCCGGGTCCCTTGGAAAGTGTCCTGGCCAGGCTCCCCAGACTTGTGCCCTGTGGGTCTGCTCTCTGTCTCTTGGTGGTGCTGCTGGTGACATTTCCCCTTGGTCCGTGAGATTATTTAATTCAAACCTGACATTCCCCTTCTGCTGGGAGCTCTGTGTGTAAAGGCAGTCCCGACCAGAGCTTGGTAAATACTGCTGGGGTGGGTAGACGGAGGGTGGGTGAACTCTTAACTGAGTCCACGGAGACGCGGAACACAGACTCAGGAGCCGACGCACAGCTTTCAGGACCAGGGTTCACTTTGGTGTTGAAGGCATGGAGCTTGAGAAGTCTCCCGACAACCGCGGGCCACACGCTTGAGTAGCTGGCCGAGAGGTCTGGAGAGGGCACGAGTGGGCAGAGAGGAGAGCCAGGATGGGACCCAGAGTGCCACCAGGCAGGGAAGCGGGTCTCACAAAGGAGCCTGGAAGTGCTGGGCTGAGTTGTGTCTCCCCCAGATCCTATGTTGAAGCCGAAACCCCAGCACCCCAGAATGTGAAAAGAGAACATTTACAGAGGCTATGAAGCTGAAGTTTTCTGGGGGAAGATGTGTTCCCCTGGCCAGAACGGCCAGATTTTCCTCTCAGCCTCTGGCCTTCCCTGGCCTCCCGGTCTGCTCTGGGTCCTGCTCGCTGGCTTCCTCTGGGAAGGCCATTCAGGACCGGGCGGCCTGGAGCCCCTTCATCCGGGGGTTGTTGGACCCCAGCAGCACCGCGGGAAGTCCTGATTCCCAGGCCGCGGTCAGCCTCCCGGGAACTCCCAGGGATGCTCCTGCTCCTCACAGAGTCCTGCCCTGGCCTTGCGGGCCCTACAGAGCCTGCTGCTGCCCTGGTAGAAGTCCTCTTTCCCCTCTTTGAAAACGTCGCTGAACAGACATGCTCTCTGCTCACAGGGAAATCTCTCGACTCAGCGCTTTCCTGCTGACTTGGTGAAACCCCTGGGGATGTGGCGGGCAGGCCCTGGGCAGGCCGGTGGGCCGGGCTCCGCAGCTGGCCACCTCCCGGGCTGCGACCTGCAGGCTGCTGAGTGGGGTGCTGCCCACCCGAGTCTCATAAAGAGGATGCGGGGGTGGGTGCCAGGGAGCTAGCCACCAATTGGAGACCCAGCTGCCGTTCCCATGGAGATTCCGCACTGAGCCCTTGCCCTCCACACTTACCTCCTCCCATGCACCGTAACCTCCATTAAGCAGAAACAAAAGATTAATACGGCAGAAGCCATTTAATGAGCTCGCGCTGGCAGAGGCGATGGCTCTTTCCTGCAGTGGATTCCTGGAACAGCAAAGCAGAGGCCTCCCGCCTCTTCCAGGAGAGCACCAGGCCTTCCCGGGCCTGATCCGCCCTGCAGCAGATGCACAGCCGGCCTCTGGCCCGAGGAGACCCTTTCCTTTTCCTCCGTGTAAGGTCAGAGCATATGACGATGAAGGAGACCTCCCCTCCAACAGGGCCGGGGGAGGCTGGGGAGCCAGCGCCTGTGGGTCTGGGGCAGGAGATCAGGCCCCAGGGGCCCAGATACCTTGTCCTCTGGACGTGGCGTAAGGAGATGGAGTGAGCTTCTCATGCTGCCCACTGGGACACAGAGTGACGTCTGACCTCCGAGCCACAGGGAGGGGTCCTAGGATGCTGCAGAGCCCCTTCCCAGAGGCAGGCTGAGGGGGATGGGGAGATCCGCACCTGCTTCCTGTGTCTCTCCAACCCTTTCCTCCTTTCATGGCCCCCCACACTCAGCAGCGTGGGATGGAGCAGGGCTGGGGGTGGCCTCTCTGGAGGTCCTCTGAGTGCTCAGGGCTCCTTCTGCTTCCCGAGCACAGCCCGCCCAGCAGTGGATCTCTGAGGATCTCTGGATGCCTTGCTCTTCTGGAAGATGCAGCCCGGCCTCAGGCGATGGGGCTGTCATAGGAATCTGCGGCTCTGGGGCACAGGCCTGGCGATGCAGCACCGAGAACCTCCTTTCTGGACAACTCAGAGGCTCTGCGGGGCCCTTCTCAGCAGAGCAGACCACAACACAATGAGCAGGGCTCCTCTCAGGGGCGCGGCAGAGACGGAGCTGGAGGCCAGTTAGGACCAGGCAGGACACAGCGCTGCCTCTCAGCCGATTTACCCAGAGTCTCCCTCCTTAGAAGTACAGGGTCCAACCTCACCCCTGGCCTGTGCGGGCCACATGAAGTGGGGTTTCTTCGACTTCCCTGTAGTTGGGATGTGAGGCCCTCGGGCATTGCCAGGTTATTAGGTCAGGTCTCTGCCCTGTCTCAGCCTCGGCCCTTGATTCCCCTGGGCCTGGCAAACCCATGGCCTCTCTCATGGCTCTGCTGCTGTGCTCTGCAGGAGCCCTGGAGGTGGGCAGCACCAGGGCTGCCTGAACGCCTAGTCACTGGTGGGCTGCTTCCCAGGGCACCAACACCGGCATCTCCCCCTACAGCCCTGGGTGGTGGCTGGTCAGACAGTGGGGGGCAGCATCCAAACAAGCCAAGTGTGGCCAGGAGGAGGGCAAGGGTGAGCGCAGGCCCTGAGCCCGAGAGGCAGGCTCCACCCCGAGACCCTTGCTTGCTGGCTGGGCTACCAGGTGAGCCCAGGGGTCTCAGCAGGGCTCAGAGGAGAAGAGGAAGGAGGCCTTGGCCCCCCCGGGTGGCCGTGGTCCAGGGCTTCCAGTGCCAACTCAACTCCCTGTGAGCACTTTAAGTCATACAAGAGCTTCCCATTTTATTTCATGGAACATGGCGGTTTGTGAAGAGTGTGGGGCTGAGAGGAGGGTGGCCCTGACGGAGGTGGGGGCTCTTGTCCCCACAGCTACACGCAGACACTTTGGTAAGTTGCTGGTCACCTGAGCAGTGAGCCTGTAGCTGCTCAGCTCTGACAACTGGGAAGTCCCCATGGAAGGACTCCACACAGGCGATGCAGGGGACATGAAGGTAGGGTAGCACACACTCACAGACTCACAGGAAGTCGGACAAAGACGATTACAGCAAAATTTTGGTATTTTCCTTGAAATTTGAATTAAAACCAGATACGGTTTCCCAAAGAATACAAAAAGTAAGAAAGGGGGAAAAGAACAATAAAAAGACCCCGTTCTGGCGGCAAGTGCCTGGTCACCAGGCGTGGGTCCCTCTCTGTTTAGGTTAGTGCATTTGCCTTTCAACCTGACCTCGCCAACGCCAGGTAGTTCAGGTCTGGCCACGTTTGGTTGAAGAACCCCACAGCTCTCCTCTGGGACCCTCAGGCCGTGCTCTCTCCGGCGGCAGTACGGGGAGATGCTGGGCCCAGGGGGTCTCTTCAGGTCCCTTCAGTTTTAGTCCTTTCTTGGTCCACACTGACTGTGCACCAGAACTGGAGGAGGAGGGTGCTGGAGTCGCAGATGCAGGCCAAGAGGGGACCCCAGGCCTGGTAAGAGGCTGGTTGGCCCTGCAAGGCCAGAGTCCCCTCTGGTCTCCGAAGTCTGCCCTGGGAGCCCTGCCCTGGGAGCCCTGCCCTTCACCCTGAGGTCAGTGTGCTGCCTGATCTTTCTGCGGAAACCAAGATGCTGAGGACCGAGGAGGTCTGCCTGGCCCCCGAGCTCCCAGCTGTGTGCTTCTAAAGGGGCAGAGCGGGCAGGTGGCTTTCCAGACCAGAGGCTGTGATGGCATCGGATTCCAGGGAGACCTCACAAGTCTTTCCAGGATTTAGTCCACTGCAGATGAGGTTCCTTGGTCCCAATTCCAGACCCGTAGTCTAGTCTCTGATTGGATTTTCAATCTTTTGAGAGATCTGATCATTTTCCCACAGTGGGTACATACATTAAAGTTAATCAATAGACACAGATTAAAGCTGAAGCTGAACTGGAATAAATTGTTTTCTTCCTGAGAGGAACCCACCTGGAGTGGTGGTCTGCACCTGCCAAGTCCGATGCCTGCCTCCAGCACCTCCAGGAAGGTGAGACGTCCTCCCCGCCACTGCCGGGCACCTGTGAAGTGGGCAATGCTTCCTTCTCCCTGGGTTGTGTCAAGGCCACTATGTGCTGTGCCCTGAGGCTTCATGTGCAGGGTGGGGAGGGAACTCTGACCCTCTGAGTCAGGGGATGTGGGCTCAGCCTCCAGGCCAGGAAAGAGCTGTGGACATGACCCCCAGCAGCAGACTCAGGAGAAGGCTCACGGTTCTCAGTGAATGGGAGGTGAGGGCCACAGTTCAGAGTGTGACCAGGGATGATGGCCACAGTCCAGAGTGTGCCACAACATGGGGTGGAAGGGAGTGAACGGCCCCTTTCCCCTAGCAAGGCAGGGCAGCTTCCTGTCCAAGGGGCCGCTCTGAGAGCCGCTGGACAGAGTGTGAAATCTCGTCACAGAAACGGCACAACCTGCTCCTGGCTGAGCCTCAGGAGGGCTGGAGAGCAACAGGGCCAGGGCCGCCAGGCAGGGTGCACCTCACTGGCCTCCTGTGTCACTGGCCTCCTGTGTCACTGACCTCCTGTGTCACTGACCTCCTGTGTCACTGGGCCTTCTGTGCTGTGCACGGCAAGGACCAGGAGTGGAACAGGCCGACTCACACAGGAGGGTCTTTAGAAGCCTGCGATTTGAGTTTGGAAACGTAGCAGTGTGACAAGGGCTGTGTCCCTAGGCAAGCCCTTGTCACTTGGTCACTCTGGGCAAAGAAAGATCTCTGTGCCTACATTTCTTCCACTGTATCATTAAAATTCTAAGTCAATCTCACAAGCCGCTTTTGAAAACTAGAGACAATACCTGTGCAGGAGCTTGACCCCGAGAAGCACTGGATTACTAAGGAATACCTTTTATCATCAAAACCTGAAAACCCACATCTCTGATCCAGCCTGAAGACCTGCCTCCCAGAATAACATCCTGGGAGCCAGATGCAGCCCCACACACCCTAGGGGAAAAGTAGACCTCTCCTCTCTGCCTTCTGGGGAAATGATGGAGAGGCTCAGGTCAGAGTGCAGCACCAAGGGGTCCTGGGCCCCATTACCCCTCCTGCCCCTAAAGGCCAGGGCTCAGGGCGGCCGTGTACCATGCCCCAGCTCCTGCCACTCAGGATATTCCCACCGCTCAGCCCACAGCCCATTCTCCTCTCCACCCCAGCACAGCCAGGCCCTGCTGCTGACCAGGCCAGCCAGGAACCTGACCTCAGGACCCAGTGGGGACATCTCTGCAAGTGTACTCACCAGTGTGCTTGCAAACGTGCCACACTCTCGAGGACGTGGATGTGTGTTCATGTGCACATTCACGTGTGTGTGCTTCTGTGTTCACGCACAGAGACATGCACACACATAACCTTGTCTCATTATCATGCATTATTCACCCACTTGCCTGACCTCTGCATCTGTCATTAAAATTCTGTTACTCCACCCCTCACTGAAGTATCACCTCCTCTGCAGTGGACAGAGGACCCTGCCTTAGAATGACCCTCTCTGACCCCTCCTCTGGTGCCTGCTGGACCACAGAGAGGGCAACTGCACAACGCCTGTCCTTATCTGCCTGCTGACTGCAAAGTGCTTCAAGGACAGGGGCCAGGTCTGAGCCACTTTCGCCTCCACAGCGATTGCTGCATTATCTGGGCCACAGTAGACTTTCACATAATGGATAAAATAATGGACAAATGAAGTTAATAAAATTGCTATATAAATAATACATGGGAAGATGAACATTGCTGTAAACCATTAACTCATGTGTATGAATGTAATTAACCCAAAGAGGTCACTGCTATGCGTGACTATGGGACCAGGCTCCCGGACTGCGGCACAGACATCCCTGGCTGCACACACCACAGGAAACCTGCGACATCTGCCTGCAGCCATTCGACCACTTCCCTGAGACACCATTGACCTGCGGTGGAAAATGAACCTGCGAATCCAGGTGGTGGATTTTCCTGTGTGTACATGCAGCCGCCTCCTGACAGGGTGCAGAACCCATCCACCTCCTGAAACAACGTCCCTGTGTGTCGTTCAAAGTCAGCCATCCAGAGCAATGTCCCCAGGCCACATGGGCTGTCCCTGGGGGAAGTGAAATGTCAATTGTGGTCTGAATGCCTCTCTAGCGGTTGCGAAGGCACAGGGGATGTCCCTGCCCAACTTCACTTAGTGACAAAGCCAGAGACTCCTCCCCCAGAGCCAGCTCTTGGTTGAAAATGGTTTTGGGAGGGAAGGACACTAGGTGGGTCCTGCAGTTCCCAGAATTTCTATTCTCTGGTGCCTTATGGTGGAGCTGGCTCAGGGCATTTGCTGAGTGATAAAATATCACTAAATGCAGTCCCTCTGGGCTCCTGTCTGCGCCTGTCTCCTGTCCAGGACCGTCACACCCACCTAAGTCACAATTGTTGCTTTTGTGTTGTTTTCTCACATCTGAAATTCAAAGAAAAAGTACACAAATGAAGTCATTTGGTTTCACAGATTCAGTAAGTACCAGGAATCCTTCTATAACTTGAATAAATTCTTGGGAATTGGTGTTGTTGAACATTAGTCCCCAGGAAACTTCTAGGCTTGGCGAGAATTCAGAAGTGGTGGGAACATGACTCATCAGTGTCATGGTAGGAAGGTCCAGTGTCAAAGTCAACATCGTAGGCCCTCATGAGCCTCATGCCCACTCACGTACCTGGATCACCAAGTCGTAGGGCATGTACATCCTGCAGGGTTGCACCCAACAGGAAGACAAGATGTGCACTAGGTGGTGACGCGATGGCTCTGCACACCCAGGGTCGATCATTCTGAGCCACAGCACTGCACTGTCGGACAGGAATCGGGTGCATGCGAAGAAACCTCACCACCCGAGCACAGACAGGACTCGGCTATGCTCAAGGACGGCTGTTCCTGGTCAGCCTTTTCTTTCTGAACTCCCTTCTCTTAAGAAAGATCTCCAGTCTTGATCTGCCACCTGCCCAGGCTTGGCATGCAGTGAACCCTGCGATTGGCTCTCTGCACCGTCTTCTCAGTGTGAGCTCCTGTGGAAGGCTGGACCCCGGGTCCGGGGGATGTCACAGGCCACTTTCTCCAGCAGCATCTCTGCACAGGGAGGGGACCTGCCCCAGCTCAGCAGATGTGTGGGTCAGGCTTGGAGCCAGACAGAGCCTGGTGTCCTGCCTCCCTGTCCAGCGCTCTTCACTGCCCCATGGTCATCGTCACTGTGCTGGGGCCACAATAAGCACCTGCCACATCAGCCTATGAGGAAAAACGTGGTGGGCTCCAGTCTGTGATCAGGCGGCCACTGGCCTCGAGGCCCGTGCGTCATGACACACCAAGGCTGCAGCAGGTGGCAGAGAGCCACACCCTCCTGGCGGGGAAGCGAGAGAGTGAGAAGGGGCTGGGGTCTGTGTCCCTTCAGAGGCAGGCCCCAGGGACCAAAGGCTGGCACCTCCTGATGGCATGCTGTGGGGACCAATGCATGGGCCACGGGGACAGGGTCCAAAGCCTAGCATGGAGAAGTCAACGGTGAGGGCGTGATGTCACAGGGCAAAATGCAAAGGCTTTTGAAATGCAATGTTTTTGTCGTTGTTGTTTTTTTTACTTATTTATGAGGTAAAAACAAGCATTTTGACCAAACCAGGGAAGAACAAATTCGAATGTCAACCCAGAAGTCATGTGTGGTCACACCTGGTTGAGTGCGTTGTGGGTCCTTCACTTGGGCACCAGCCACCAGTAGAGTGGGAAGTGCTTGGGCCCACAGTTGCCGTGTCCTGTAACCGAGCTCCTGAATTATAGGCAGCATATAAAACCCTCGGCCGTGACCGTGACCCTCAGCCCCACAGGTCTTCCAGGGTCTCTGGACCTAGCACAGCGCACGGGGGTGGGGTGGGCGTGAGTGTGTACCTGGGTGTGTGTTCACAATTTGGGGAGTAAAAATAGACAGGTTTCACCAAATTTTAAGACGATGTACCCAAAGTGACAGAAACACTAATCATGGAGGCTTTCAGGGCGATATGGTCTCTGATGGGGAAATGCGTGCGATTTTCTCAATGATGGTTTGAACAAACCAGCTGACCATGAATCAGCCCAAAAGAAACCCTGGAGAATCAGGACAGTGGCCCCAGTGGCTGGGGCATTTCTGGGGTGGAGAGGGACGTCCTCCCCACTCCCTGACTCACCGGGGCCAGGCGTCCTGGCGTGGAGGACCCTGATGCTGTCCCTGCCCATAGGATTCCTGGATTGACATTTCTGCTCCCTGCACCTCCACGCTCTTCCCTCTAAGGCTGCCCACTGCAGTTCTGTGAGGCCTCAGTGTCACATGTCCCTCCCCAAGGTGCCAGTCACCAGGCTGTGCTATGCACCCTGGCCATCCCTCCAGGACTACTCACCATGCTCCCTGTCCTGAGTGGACCCCCACTCTGAGACTGCCCTCCAGGATCTGCCCTAAGCTTCTTCTTGCAACCCTCAAAGGCCACGCTTGTTGGTCCCTCTTGATGCCTAACCAGATGCAGATGAACCCGAGAGCAGCCCCACAAGCCTGCTGCAGAGAGAAGGTCCATCACTCACTGCTCACATCCAATAAAGGGTCTTTTTCCCACTTCTATTTTGAAGTCGGGGCTTTTCTCCTATTCCTTGTATGTCCAGTTATTTTTAAGGACATAGAAATGACATTGTATATTCTTCTACACTATAATTAATTGTTTGACAGTCCTACAGAGGCATCTTCTGGAAAATGCCAAAAAACAAATAAACAAACAAACAACCAATAAGATGAAACAGAAGAAAACAATAACAGGAACTCACCAGGCAGGTGGGGTAGCCTGGGGGGCCTTATGTGCCGGGCAGAGTCAACTTCTTTCTAGGATTTCTGTTCATGTTTGTCCAAATTATGGTTCCCTTTGGCAAAACAGGAGAGAGATGAACGCTCTTTAGCCTTTTGAAGGAAGTATGGCTCTTTTTGCCTCCTTGTGCACGTGTGTACGTATGTGTGCTTGTGTGAGCACATGTGTGCATGAGTATGCATGCCTGTATGTATGTACACACATGCCTGTGTGCACATGTGTGTGCATGTCTCTGTGTGCATGTGCATATACGCGTGTGCACGCACATGGGTGTGCACCCCTATGTGCACCTGTGCATGTGTAAGTTCATGTGTGTGTGAATGTCTCTGTGTGCACATGCATGTACATGTGTGCATGCACATGTGTGTGCATGTGTGCATGTCTCTCTGTGTGCATGTGCATGTACGTGTGTGCATGTGCATGTGTGTGCATTTCTATGTGCACCTATGCATGTGTATGTGCATGTGTGTGTGAATGTGTCTCTGTGTGCATATGTGTGTACGTGTACACGTGCATGTATATGTGCATGTACACATGTGTGCGCATCTTTCTGTGTGCACCTGTGCATGCGTGTGTGCATGTGTGTGTCTGTGTACACCTTTGCATATGCATGTGTGTGCGTGTCTCTGTGCACCTGAGCATGTGTATGTGTGCATGTATGCCCATCTCTCTGTGTGCACGTGTGTGCATGTGTGCACCTGCAGGGCTGGGGGTGGGCCCGGGCTGCGTGTGCCAGGAAAGTGCTCTTCACTGAGCTGCTCCGGTCCTATTTCTTACTTAACAGCAAGTTTTATTGTCCGCCCTTTCCTCGCCGTCCTCCTGTAGTGCCCCCAGCATCCCTTACCCTCCTCTCCTTTCCTTTTCTATCAACTTTTCATGGAGAAAGCCACCAGGCTCCAGGAGAACAGTGTGGGGCAAGCGGCCCTCCAAGTTGTCTGCCTAGCTGCCAGCCCAGGATTGGGCCCTGCTCCACTGCTCGGAGTCTCAGCACCAAGCACTCTGTGTTGAAGTGCTGGGCCTCGTGGAGATCTCAATACATATGTTACCAGGACCACCTGAAGCCGCCCGCCAAGCGACACACTCCATCTCCCGAGAGAAGCCGAGTCCACCTGCACTTGGACTTGGTGGTCCCTGATCCACTTGCATCTCCTGCTCACTGTGCCTCTGGCCCCAAGCAATTCCAGGCTCCAGATGCAAGACCCTAAGGTCAATATCTGAGAAAAGTGCTACCTGCCCCGTGCCTTAGTCCCAGGTTTTCTTCATATTGCCTTATCAGGAAAAAACCCCAAAGATGTTTTAATTAAAAGTAACGATAATCAGAAAAAAAGAATGGCTATAAATTTTATTTCCTTTATGAGAAAGGAGAGCCTTAATATTCTCATGCAGATCAATCTCTTGAATACGCATTTTTCATGACGATGGGAAGGAATTTCAGATGCAAAGTGGACCACATGCCGTCTCAGGCACACGAGCCCCCTTCATCTCCCCTGTGGCATCTTACTGCATTGCCAATCAAACAGCTCACAGAAGTTGCCAACGGAAATGCCCAAGTCCCCTCTTCAGCTTTACTCTGGTGTCCTCTTCCACTCCAGGCACACCTGCAGATTTTAGCGCATGTGTATCTGCGTGCTCTCTGCATTTCCCGAATGAAGAAGAGTTTATAAAAGAAACACAGGTAGAGGGATAAGAGTGAACTCTTTCCATCTCACACTTTTCAGCACTCTTTGCCTAGAATCCAGCTGATGTATTTATTGTCTTAAAACTAAATTACTCTGCAGATGACATGATTATGAGTTTAGAAAGTTCAGAAGTTTCTGCAAGCTACTAGAATTAAAAGTCAAGTTAGCAAGGTTACTCTATGCACAAATCAATCAAATTCCCATATAATAAAAAATGCATAGTGGGAAAAATTTATAACTACACATATAAAACATACAAAAATAAATCAAATGCAAGTGTGCAAGACCTGACACTGAAAACAGCCACATCCCTGAAGGCAACCATCACCAGTGTGTCCCCAGGTGGGATCTGTGTGGGGCTGGTCTGCTCCCCATGTGCACAGCACAGGGCGAGGACCTGGGGCCATGTGCGGTCCACAGGAAAAGCTGATTATCCCTATCAATTCACAGGTAAGTGCAGGTGCACTGCAGATCTCAATGTGAAAAATAAAGCCAAAGTTTTTAGAAGAAACAACAGACCATCTTTATGATTGGAGTAAGCAGAGATTTCTTAAAAAGGAGAAAAAAATTGAAGAATTTGGACATAATAAGGTTAAGTACTTGTGATTATCAAAAGACACTATTGCAAGAGCCAAAGGACAAGCCCCAGAGCAAGGGAAAAAATACTCGCCACATGCCCATCCAACAAAAGATTCACACCCGAAAACGTGACACATCTGGCCAAATTAAAAAAAATAACAACATCATTAGGAAAAAACACGGGCCAAGATGGCCAATGAACACAGTAAAAGGCACCCGACTTTACCATCAGGAACATGCACATCAGATTTCAGAGGGAAACTGAATTTCCCCATCTGGAAAGATAACGTGCAACAGAGATTCACCGTCAGCTCCGTGGGGCTGTGGAATGGCGACGCCCGTCATCTTGTAAATGGTAACACTCTGGAAACAGGGAGTTGGTGGACTAAATATTGAACACCAATGTCTCAGCAGCTGGGAGCTGCAGACCATGCAGGGACTCGTGGTTGAGCCGGTGTCACACGTGAAGCTCTAAGGCAGCAAGGACCACTGAGCTGCGACTTCTTGCAACAATGTGACTGATCTTAGGATGAAGAGCCAGGCCCAGTGACCGCCTCCTACAAGACTCCACTGTGAGAATTCCAAGAGGAGAAACCAAGGTGGGGTCATGGTCAGAGCAGTGGCTGCCGCTGGAGCAGGCAGCAGCGGAGGGCCCAAGTGGCTAGAAGAGAATTCTGGGAAAGGCAGGCGTGTTCCGCTGGTGAAAGTCCACTGTACGTATGCTGGACACCTGTGACTTCATACCCCAGCTCAAGGATGCCCTTCTTCAATAAGAAGTCTTCCAAACTATGTCTCTTCATATAAAACCACACACCTTGATAACGTAATGATTCTTCCAAACCTTTAGTTTGTAAATGTGATTTTTTGGCTTACTGAGTTCAGAATTCTTGACCTGCTTGATAATCTTGCTCACATTCGTCAGTCAGCTCTGCCGTATTGATTCTGACTCCCAGAGAGTCTTCAATATAAAATTCACACATTCATAAAACTTTTTTTTACACTCTACCTTCAAGGTCTCAATGAATTTTGGCATTTTTGTGTTGAGAAGTGTTTTCATGTGAAGTCATCTATCAACAGTGTCTTTCATGGAATGAAAATGCCCACCGTGGACTTCTCCTGGGTCCTCTCAGGCCCATCGTGCAGGTCCATTGCAGAGGAAATGCAGCAACACACTTTGGAAAAGAGGAAACTGTGGGGCCAGGCAATCCTGCTCTCTAGATCCCATGCGCCTCCTCCCGCTTCCCTGGGAGCTGTGAGCCCGCTGGGCTGCCTGGCACAAGAGCAGGCTTCCTTTCCCTGTGCCTGCCGCTGGCCCCTCGAGGGCCCCATCCAGGGAAGGGGAACGGCCTGCAGGCAGGTGGACGGGGGGCCCGGGCTGTCCTCTGTTTGTGGAGCCTGCCAGGGGTGGGCGCCCTGCTTCCAGCCAGACCTGTTTTCTTCCTGGCCCCAGGTCCGCAGGCCAGTGAGGGCAGGCTGGATCTTATCAGCTTCCTCCAAAACCTTTCCTCCTCAATCTCTCTCTCCCTTAACAAACAAACAAACAAACAAAAACATTGATTCTAAGGGTTTCAGGAATATGCAAATTCCTCTCTCCGACATACCAAGAGATCCATGGTCTTGGTTCACAGTGGCCTTAGTATCTATGGATATCTTACTCTGATCATGTGTCAAGAAAAGGAGGGCAACCACAGAGGTGGTCTCTGCTGCCTGCCCACCACAGGACCTGGTCGGGAGCCAGTACCAAACTGTCCTTCAGAGCCTTCGGCTTCTGCTTGTCCGCCTCTTTACCCTGCGACCTGCGCCCTCTGCACAGCGCTCCCAGCCCAGCCCACACACCTGTGCAGGAGCAAACACTCCGGCTCAGGCCCACGGGTGGTTTTGCAAGTGCTCCTACCACGTGGCCCTCTCTGGCACTTACACTTGGCCCGGTGCAGCCTGGCTTGTGGCTGGGTTCTCTGCACTCGATGGCTGAGGCATCACTGTCCCCTCCCCGGGCAGGTGTGCAGCTGCCCCCGCGAAGGAAGCCATGCAGCCTTGCGGGAGCCCTCGGGCTGGGAATGCATGCTGTTCCAAGGCTGCCGTGATTATGTGAACTTGAAGCAGTACTTGGGTCTGAGAATTGTCCTTGAGTGTGTTCTGCAATAAATTATTTAAGTGAGATGTGAAAGAACTAATTGGTTAATAACCACAATTGGGATTAAAGAGTAATTTTGATTTTCAAAAGATGCTTAAAAGGATAAATATTCAGTTGTCTCATTTTGCTATTAAAAAGAAATAAGCCTCCTTAAATGACTTCACATAATGGAAAAAATAGGTGGGTTAAATGCTACCCTCCTTGTGGAGGTGACAAGCCATTGTCAAAGCTCCTGCTGGTGGCGGGCACCTGGGAGCAGGCCATTGGCCTGTGCGTTGCCTCGAGAACATTGGCTGTGATCACTTGTGTTCTACTTGCTCAGTGAATGTGCACTGTGCAGGACAGAGACGAAATCCTGCTGAACAAAGGACTCCTTTCTGGCCCCAGAAGGGGGCTTAAATTCTGGGTGCTTAAGTGACCCAGCTCAGGCCTTGCTTAGCAAGAGTGTAGGGCACAGGAGTGCAGTGAAGGGGTTGGCAAGAGCTTTGCCCTCCAAATAGGCCAAGCAGCGGGAGCCCTGGGGGGGGCCTGCAGAGGGAAGCGGACCTGGGCTTTAGAGAGGGAAGGAAGGGCCACAAGGAAGGAGATCTAGAGGCCAAGGAGGGACCCACACCACTCCCTGTCGCTCCCACTTGTGCCAAGTCTGGCTCAGTCCTGGCAAATCCTGTGCAGACCACGGGTAGATTTTTAAAAATTAGATCATCTGTGTGGATGCTACCTGGGTAGGCTTGGTGCTGTCCTTCCTAGCAGTGATTTATAGGACACTGTACGACTAAGAAGCAATCAGATTACCAGGTAGCTGTCTGAATTCAGGTCCTCCTCAGTGGTAGAACCACAGGGCCACCTTTGTTCCCATAGTGGTTTGGCAAGGACTTGAATGTCGTAAGTGCTCAGTAAGTACTTATAGATGTAGTAAGTACTCAGTGAGTCTTTGTAGATGTGGTAAGTGCTTGGTAAGTACTTACAAATAGAATAAGTGCTCCTCAGTAAATATTTACAGAAGGCCTGAGCACAGAGTTCAGCTTTCTCCCTTTTTGAGCACAAAAGGGAATAAAGATGTATTTCAAGTTCTGAGGTTCTGGGTGTTTGGTTTTAGGAACGTGTGGTCAAGACCTTCAGGGCTTAATTCTACAGACAACCAGGTACAACCAGGTACTGTGTCAGGACAACTGAGCTAAACATGGAAAGGGTTTGATTCAGGCATACATTCCAAAATCATACCCACGAATTCAGGGCACTTGCCAGGTCTAATTCTGGAAATTCTAGAAATGCCAGATTCTTTCCGTGCAGTGATAAAGGAGTACCATTTCATGACCCACAGCTGATGCTTGGTTTCTTACTCCATTTATAACCAAATCACTTCCCAAATGTGATTTCTTCCAAGAAATTTCTAATCTGAAAGGAAGTCCAAATTGGCACAGATGTAGCAACCTTCTGGGCACAAGTGATATTTAGGAAGCCACACCCAGAGCCTCCGGCAGCCGTCCTGTGGCAAACGCTGCTCGTGTGTGCCTGGTAGGAAGGGATGGCCTCATGGTCGGGCAGAGCCCAGGGATACCCACTGCCTCCTCTTTAACCTCCCGCAGCCTCTGCCTCCCAGGTGCCTCTGCCTCCAACTAGTGCAAATATCCACCTACTAGAGAAGACACCCTCACCTGGTGGCCCCGAGGCCCTGCCTGCCTTCCTACCTGGCTCCCGGGCCCCACCCAGGCACGGGCCCTTCCGTCCTCTCGGAGCCTCTAGCACCCTCTCTCCCTGGGGGGCAACTCCTGCTCTTCCGTTCCAGGAGATCTGGGTGAATGTCACATGTAGTCAGTCCGCGGAGCTGAGAGAAGGCGGGCTCCCAAGAAGCTCTGCAGAGAGAAGACCTGAGCCAGAGGCAGTGGGACCAGTGTTTCCTAGTTCAGCCGCTGCTCACAGGTTTTCCTGAGCTTCTCTCTGAAACACAAATCAAGCTGCTGAAGGAGAAAGAGAGCTGCTCACGGTCCACACTGCCTTGGCCTGGAGCCTAGAGCCACTCCTCCTGCCCCGCTGTCCACGTAGGTGTGGCAAGGGTGCTCACCCCGGCTCCGCTGCTCCGCTACTTTGCGAAGCCAAGTCCCTCTCCTGCGCCAGGGCCCTCTCAGCTGCACCCTGGCTCCCTCACCAGCCTCCCAGCTCTTTCCTCCACGGGCCCTGCTTCTCCGGCCTGCTTCCTAGGTAAGGGTGTGACGCGCATCCCAGGAGCTACAGTTCTTCATTTCCTTAAATACAATGTGTTGAGGAATAAGAAAAGCGAATGCCTAGAAACACAGTTCCTAACGATCCCTTGAACTCGGGGCCCCCGTGGGCAGATTCCAACACAGATGAAAATCCTCCAGCAACCTGTTGAGTTTACCCGAAGATGTGAGGACAGAGGTCAGCGTGACCAGGCCGAGGAATCTGCACTAACCATCCCATGAGGTGAGTGGACACATCTCTTCACATTATCAGATAGAAAGTCAGAAAAGGTGGAAACAAGGGGATAAAAAGGCCGTCACAAAAGCTGGCTGCTCGTCCCTCACAGTGTGTCTAAAAGCTCTTCTAACACTTTCAGAAACTCATACTAGTGCCACATGGAGAAAACGTCATTAGTATTCTTAAATGCACTTAGATGCCCGATGGAATCCATTTTCACTGCATAGTATCAGTCAATTTATATAAGGTGTTTGTGAAAGAATAATCTGAAGACACCTGAAAGAAAATAGTTGTTATTCTTTTAAAAAAATCTTGAAAATTTAAATAGTAGGGGTAGTGCATTTGGTTAGGGTGGCAAGACAGAAGGACATGGGGAGAGAAACTGGGCAGGACTGGCCGCTGAAGAGGGACTAAGTGAGAGCTCTCCACACCTCCTCTGCTGAAGGCGGCACACGTTTGTGTGCAAGACCCTGGAGAGCCCTGGGAGCCCTGCAGGCTCCCTGAACTGGAGACAGCTGGCCCAAGGGCAGAGGGCTAGCGGTTTCAGAAGCCACAGAATGGCCTCTGACTAAACCCCTGGCTGACAACCTGAGTACACAGGAGCCTGGAGACTCCTGGCTCCGTGGACTCAGGAAGCCCAGCAGGCCATGGATGACCACATTCTGAAGGGGAGAAAGGTCCACTCTGGTGCAGGCACATTAGTGCTCTAGCAAGACAGTGCAGACAGCCCTCAGAAGAACACAAAATCCAAAGTTGCCATATGTGTCATCTACAGTGTCCCATTACAACCAAGAATGATTAACCCTGGGCGCAGAGGAGAGGCCACCCAAAATCAGGAAGGAGATCTTCCTGTGGTCCTTGACTTGGAGCTAGTGGTCAATAACTGAAGAGCAGCTCTCACACATACGTTCAAATAATTAAAGATGATCCGTAACTCAATAAAAATACATGATTAGTGAGTGATGGAATATACCAATGAAGACATGAAAACTGTATAAAACTATATAACTATATTAAAAAGCCACAATTCCAGAGCTGAAAAGCACATCATGGAATAAAAATCAGCTGAATAGGTCTGTCAGCACTTGGACATGGACAAAGGAGTCCACTTAAAAAAGACAGATCCATAAAAATCCAACATTAGGAGCAAGGAAAAGACGGAGTAAAGCTGAAGAGACTCTCAGGTCTTGGGAACAGGATCAGGCTTTCCAACACACCTACAAGTGGGGAATCATAGAAGAATCAGAGCACTAGTGCCTGGAATTCTCCATCGATTTGCAAATCTATAGAGCTCTAAGTAAGTGCCCTAGAAGACGCATTATGCTCCTGCCACGCAAACCTCAGAGAGCACACCTTGAAAGCCCTCAGGACAATTTGTGCTCTGAAAAGAACAATGTGACTTATGGGTGTTTTCATCCAGAAGAGTGGGAAGCATGGAGGTTGGGATAAAATATTCAAAGTACTGAAAGAAAAATCATATAGCCCACAAATCTGTGTCTTACACACGAAGACAGAAAAGGATCTTGGATAAGCAAACGCTGATGGGATTCTTGCAGCAGACCTGCAGTATAAAAACATCCAGAGAGGTCTTCAGAGTGAAGGCTTCAAGATGAAACCTCAGATCCACAAAAGAAGCGACGAACACAGGGAATGGTAAATACGCAGTAGAAATCAGACTTTATCGATTTGACCTTATTTTGAAATACAGTAGTGGCTTAATACGTGTTGTGTATTTCTTTGGTTCTCTTGACTTTATTAAACACACATGACCACTTAAAACAAAGTTTATAAAGTACATTTTAAGGTTTATGATGTACATTGATATGATATATATGGCAATAAATCACTAAGGAGTGGACAAATGAGGACGCTCTGACATGAAGTTCTCACTTGGTTGTGGATGAATGTCAGTATTAACTAGAGGTGAAACATCACCTACAGCAACAAAGAAAACCAGCTAAATAGTCAACACAGAAATTAGAAAGACACAGTAAGACATTCGGCACAAAAGAAACAGCAATTGAATAGGAGACACAAAAGGGACGAGACCCATTTAAATCACAGAGCCACAGTTTAGACTTACAGTAGAACTGGACAGTTCCGCTGACCACTCCAGGTCAGCGGCTGGGACTGTGGCCTCACGGGCAAATGTGGCCTGAAGTTTGTTGTCATTGCTCTCAGAGTTCAGCATTGCTCTGTTGGGTGAGGAAGAGGAAGAGGAAGAGGAAGAGGAAGACGCTAGTGACCAGGGGACGAGTAGAAGTGCTCCTGATGTCAACCACCCTGTGGCCGCAGTGGGACTACCAGCCCCCTGTGACACTTGGACTGCTGACACTTGGACTGGCAAAAATCAGCCATTTTCAGACTGTTTAAAAGAGGAAATCACATTAGACTTTGCCCGACATCAATACGGACCTGGTGGACATTTTAAAAATGGTAATAAAGAAATTATATGAAAAGATTCATGTTTGCAACTTTGACACTTTAGATGAAGTCAACAAATTCTTCAAAAACTAGGAATTATAAAATGGACTGGAGGATGAGGAGAAATCTCAGCCACCTATGTCTACTATGGACATTTAAATAAGAGTTAAAACTAGACCCAGCGTGCCCATGTAAGCACCTCCAGGCCCAGATGCTTCCACTAGTGAAGGCTCTCTAAGAAGCGAGAGAAGGAAAGCACTCCCACATCTAGGACTTCAGTTTTCTCTCAGTCCCCCCAAAGGGAAAAAAATTCCCAAGAAATGTAAAGACTGGTATTCTCAAAAAACACGGCTGTGAAAATTCTTATCAAAGTATGTGCAAACCAAGGAGACGGCATATAAAAAGGATGCCAGACCCACAGGAGGTGGGTGCATCCAGGAAGGCAAGGTTCAATGACCACCAAGGGTAGACTGACGGGAAGCTTCACTACTGCAATCAGATTCAGATCCTCTCAATAGGTGCAGAGAAACACCGGACCACAGGAAGCCCAGATTCGAGGTGGCGCTCTTCATGCACAGGAGTAAGAGACCCTTCACCTTGATGCAAGGAGTCTGTGAACACAGCTAAGTCTGTATTTAGTGGAAAACACCTGCAGGTTTCTGCTTATAGTCAGGAGCAAGGCAAAATGTCTCCTTTCACTGTTTTATCTAAGGTTTCACTGGAAGTCATCGTACAAATATGACAAGAAAAATCTAAAGTAATTTGGGCCTGAAAATGAAAGATTTTATTTTTTTCATAGGTGATATGAATGTTTACACAGCAATCCTGAGGAAATCACAAAATAAGCTATAATTACTACGTGCATTTTACAAGGTTTCAGGACATGATGGAAATATACAAAATCCATTTTACTTTTTTATGCTAATCTTAAAACCATTCAAAACACCCATTTACAATGATATAAAAAATAGGTACTAAGAAATAAATTTAACAAACTATGTAAAGCACATGTGCCCTGGATGTTAATAAACAAAGAAATTTCACAGCGTCAAAATACGTGGAGAAAGATCCTGAATCCACCAACTGGAAGACTCATTATCACGAAGATGGAACTATTCTCCAGGCTGACCTATAAACTTAATCAATATCCTTGAAAATACATGTAGAATTTTGTGTAAATTCATGAGCTCATCCTAAAATGTATATGGAAATTCAAGACACCAAGGATAGTCAGTTTTTTAAATGACCAAAGCCTGAGGAGTTTGTCTGATTTAAGCCTTCTCTAAATACTGCATGTTCGAGACAGCAGGTATTACAGAAGGACGGACACACAGGTCAGCAGAACAGAATTAAGAGTCCAGAAACGAATCAGCTTATGAGCTCAGCTGAATTTTGAAAAATATGCCTTGGTTATTTTTAGAGAAAAGAATTGCTTTTTAAATAAATGGTGCTAAAATATCTGGGTATCTGTGTGGATAAAAAGAACTTTGACCCTTTCCTCACACTACACACAGATATCATTCAAACGAGTCAGAGGTCTAAACTTTATAACTGCGAATATTAGGGGGAAAATAGGAGAAAACCAACCTTTGTGGTCTTGGATTAGGCGAAGTTTCTTAAATAAGACATGAAAAATACGAGTCATAGAGGAGAGGAGGCGGCTGAGTTGGCCTTTCTTCAAAGGACGCCATTAAGAAACAAAAGCGCTAGCCACAGGTGAGGGAAGTGCCTCAGACTCTGGACACAAGTGACTCCTCTGTCAAGAGGCAGAGAGCAACTGCAGGACGGTATGGGGTGGAGCACTGTGTCAGAAAGAAGGTGAGGTGGTCCTCCGCACCTTGGCCTCTGAGGCACATGTTGGAGGCCATAGAGGCACAGGGACCCAAATGGGAGCAGGTGTGTGGGCAGCTGGGTGGGTGGGGGTGGGAGGGACAGCTCAGCCATGTCTTCTAGGCTTGGAATACACGTGCCAGGGGCCCCAGACCTCTCTCCTGGGCCTTATCCACTAGCAAGGAGACATGTCCCCACCAAGATCTGGATGCAGACATTCATGAAGGTCATGAGCAGGAAACAAGCCAAGTGCCGGCAGAGATTAGTGAATGTTGGTACTCCATCCCCCAAGGAAATGCCACCTCTCACCTGAATGTCACCGACTGCCAACCCTGACAAGTACCTGGGTAGATTGTAAAGTCAGCAAAGTTGGGGCAAAATCTCTGTAGATAGAGTTCCACTGTCCAGGGTTCTAATGAAGTCAGTGTGACTACAGGATGCCCCTCAGCCGCTGGGTGGAGCCAGGGTAGAGATGGAGGCTGACCACTGATGGACAGCAAGGAACTCTGGGAGGAGGTGGGGCTGAGCACCAAGGGACAGCAGGGAACTCTGGGAGGAGGTGGGGCTAACCGCTGAGGGACAATGGGGAACTATGGGAGGAGGTGGGGGCTGACCGCTGAGGGACAGTGGGGAACTATGGGAGGAGGTGGGGGCTGACCGCTGAGGGACAATGGGGAACTATGGGAGGAGGTGGGGGCTGACCGCTGAGGGACAGCGGGGAACTCTGGATGGAGGTGGGGGCTGACCGCTGAGGGACAGCGGGGAACTCTGGGTGCAGGTGGGGGCTGACCGCTGAGGGACAGCCGGGAACTCTGGGTGGAGGTAAAGGATGACTGCCCATGGCAGGACCCCTTCTCTGTTCACTGTCAGGAGCAGGTGGGGAGCCTGTGAGTCTCCTTGGGAAGTGAAGTCAGCTGTGGCACCCAGAGCGGGGGAGGCCGGTGCTACACTCCGCAGCCACCCTGACACCCTCACAGCCCTGGCTCTGAGCAGCATGGAGGTCGCCTGGCCAGTGGAGGCTGGGATCTGTCTCCTAGGCCCAACAGAACACTGAAGGTGACAGTGACGAGGAGGGCCCCACAGGGCTCCTGAGCTCACCGTGTCCCTCCTGAGTCTGTGCTGAGGCCAGAGCTGGGAGGAAGAGCTGCCTGTGGGTTGGAATGGCCAGAGGACATCCTTGTGAAGGTGGACAGTGAGTGAACCTTCAAGGACAGGCAGAGCCCACCCCAGAGGCTGGGCACTTCCAGTGTGGCTTGAGCTGCTGCCCAGAGGCGGGGTGGGCACGGGGGCCGACTGACCAGACTTGAGGATGGGGTGTCCTGGCAAGCAGGTGGAAAGGCAAGAACCCGAAGCCAGACTGCAGAGTGTGGAGGGTGGGCACTGGCAGCCCTGAGGGAGTTCTGGAGTAGAGGGACAGCAGGGCTTCAGGTGGACATCTCAGAAGACCTGTGGGTCTCAAGGCTGAAGGCACAAGTGGACCAAGGACAGAGTCATTGGCCTTTCCCGTTAGCCCAAGTGGGGCTGAGGGACAAGGGTAGACTTGGGTGCAGTCCAGTGGGTTGGCCAGACAGATGGCCAGGAGCGAGGGCAGAGGAGGGAGGACCCTTCCCTCCGAAGCACGTGAAATTGAGGAGCAAACTGGAGAGGACAAGAATTGGACACTACAGGACTTTGCCCCAGATGACCGGGAGGATCCAAGAGCCACACAAATGGCGGTGGGACACACAAGGACACGTCGTCATGGGAGGTAGGACCTCAGCGTGGATACGGTGCAGCTCATCGTCTTTCCTGGGGACCAAGACGTGGGTCACACTGACCTCAAGAACGGCAGAGGTCTGTCCCTCCACGCCCTCGAAACCTGCAAGGCTGCTGAGTGCATAGCGGGGCCTGGCCCATCCCCGCGATCCTCTGTTCCCAGTGTGGACGCTGCTTTGCAGTTTCAGCTTTGTTGCTGCGGCCGTCTCAGAGGCACCCTGTCCTGTGGACCCTGCGCGGCTCCTGCTGTGTGGCAGCTGTGAAGACCCTCCTGGTGCTCCCACCCCCCCACCCACTGCTGAGCCCAGTGGACATGGCGACCCCTGAGCACCCTCGACCTCCCTGGAATGCAGAGGCCACGTCAGCACTCCCCTGCAGCCTCAGAAGATGGGCACACTGTGCCAGGCACAGGGGTGCAGTGAGTGAGGTGTCGTGCCAGCTCATGGTCACCAGGAGGCCACCTGGGCAGCCAGCCACTAGGAAACATGTGGCGAGGGCACGACGCTCAGCGTAGCTCCATGAATTGCATGAAGGTGGCCTGGTGGGCGGGTGAAGCTTCATGCAGAAGGGGCATCTGACCGGCCTTGAGGAGTGGACGAACCCAGTGTGGGAGCAAGACCTTAGCTGCTGGGTCTGCCTTGGTCAGCCATGTCTGTCCTCGCAGGGGCCACATCATCTGTCAGCACACAAGTCTGTGTCACTGGTCAGTGTTTGTGGTGGTTTCTGAGTCCTGGACAGTGTCACTTGGCTCCCACAGCACGGGGGGACCACCCTGTTGCTGGCAGTGTGAGGGGGTGTGCGAGCGTGTGGCCGGGCCCTGCCTGTGAGGCTCCCCTAGGGCCCAGGGGCTGGAGGCAGGTCTGGGTGTGGGAGGCGGCCAAGTCCCAGCTCCCCGGGGGCAGCTCCTCCTCCCCTCCTGGGCACTGGGACTGCTGCTGCCCTTGTGGACCAACCTGACGGCAGCTGTGCTTTGTGGACTCATGGCCTCTAAGCAGAGAGCCTGGAGCCTGCTCTTGTCCCTGCTTTCTGACTTGCCGCTTCCCCAGTTGGTCTGTGGCTGGAGCTGCTGTGCCTGCTGCTGGTCCCTGTCGATGCTGGCTCTCAGACCAGGAGGGCCGCTGCCTTCCCAGCTTGGCTTGGGCGCCCCGCGCAGGAGACAGTGGCAACCCGGGGGCTGGGGCTGCTGACCTCTGGTTGCCCTCCTGGCCCACGTGGCCTTCAGGACGTGGGGAAGACAGACCTGCTTCAGCAGTGGCTGACTCCCCTGGACACCTGGCAGGTCCTGCTCAGTTTAAGGCAGCTGCAGACATTCCCTGTCTAACGACTTTCCTTATTGCCTGACCATCTATCTGAACTATCGGCTCATTTCCGACCTGCCAGTTCTCTCAAAAGTTATGGGAATGGCCTTCAAACTGCAGCCTCACCACCTCGCCGCAGGCTGGCTGTGCACACAGAGCCTGTCACCAGAGGGCAGAGGCCCAGGGAGCCTCTCAGCACTCGCAGGGCTGGGCCTGGGGGAGCCACACTGCTGTCATGGCTGGCCTGGGAGTGCTGCGGCCTCCGAGGGCAAGGCAGAGAGCACTGGCCGTGGCCAGCATCGGTGCCCTTGGCACAGATGGGGAAGCACAGGGAGAACTGGCCTCCAGGTGGGCTCTGTGCTGGGCAGTGCTCTGTGCTCACTTCCACAGTGTCCCAAGGACTTTGTCCCCCGGGGAGGCAGGGCACTGGGGACAATGCCCTGCCTCCCCGGGGGGAAGGAACTCACTTAGGAGCGCTGTGCTCAGGGTTCCCTGGCAGCTCAGTCACGCCAGGGACACGGTGAGAGCTCCTTACGCTCCTGCCAGCCTCAACTGCCAGGCAGGAGGTGGGGGGAGCACAGGGAGCGGACCCAGCCAGGGCAGGAGCCGGCACTCCGTCTGCCCCTCCCCGTGGGCAGAGCCCAGGCAGTCACTGAGGTCTCTGCTCCATGTGGGAAAGAACCTACGGCACCCCACCCTCCCACACCTGTCTGTCTCCTGAGCCGAGGAGGCAACGTGAGGGCAGTACAAGGAATACAGGAAATGGCTGCTGTGGCCATCGGTGATGCTCTAAGAGGCCTGGCCTCCGCCCTGGAGACCCTACTTGAAGGAGAGGCAAGCACAGAGAGGCATTTTCATACCACTGCGTTCTCTCTGTGTGGAACAGTCGTGATCAAGTTCTCTTCCTAGAAGCACTGAGCACAGGAGGCTCTCCGTGCAGGGAGAGAGGAGACCTCCATGGCATTCGCCTCTTCCCGAGGCCAGCGCTGTCCTTACATTGCACTTCAGAACACCCGACCCACGGGCAAGTTGTGCCATCGGGCTGCAGCTTGTGACAGGGCAGCTCTTGCCCCCAGACTCCCAGGTCCAGCAGAAGCTTGAAGCCCTGTTGTGTTGACCTCCTTGAGAGCCTACAGCACAGCTGGCTAGTCTGGATCCCACCCGAGCCTTTCTCTGTGGATCTCAGCGTCCACTCCCGTGTGACTTCCTTCTCCCTCTGACCAGGTGCAGTTCCTAGAGCCTGCCCAGGCACCATGCTGGTTGGAGGGTCCACCTTTCGAGGTCCACCTCCCCAGCCAGCAGCGGCAGGGCTTGGGGTCAGGAAAGTGTGCACTTGCTGAAGTCTCGGGCACGCAGCATCTTGAGGGGCACAGCACTTTACACAATGGACACTTAATAAATCCGAGGAAGAAGAAAGGGAGGGAAGGCCCCTAGGGAGTGAAGAACTCCGCAGGAGCCGGGAACCATGAATCCAGGAGTAGGGAATCCGATGGGAATTAGGAAACTGATCAGTGCTGAGAGTCGGACAATCTGTAGGAATATTCAGGAGAAAATCACAGTACACCTCAAATTGTCTGTCTAATCTTTAAAAATTAATTTTTAATTTTAAAGTGATATGAGACTCAATGTTGCAAAATGGCTACGTGTCAGAAATGGGAAATCAGACTTTTCCACCTTGACTTTAGGAAACACGGGGTTGAATTTCTTTTTAATTAAATAAACTCAGATTTGAGTTTATGTGGCACATTTATTTATTTATTTATTTATGGTGGCACTGGGGGTTGAACTCAGGGGCACCCTGCCACCAAGCCACGCCTCAGCCCTAAAAGCCATGTAGAATTTGTTTTAATTTCATGACTGGACAGAAGAACAATGAATAAAGTGTCAGTGGCTGTGTCTGATATCACCCAGGACAGTCCTGCTCGCTGCCCTAGGGCCGTCCTTCCTGTCACCTCCACCTGCCCCTCACCAGCTGCAGCTGACACCCCTGCCTGGTGCTCTCCAGGTGAGCAGGTGGTTTTGTACTAAAGCCATTCCCCTGGTCTTCGGAGAGGCCTCTTGGAGGTCAGATTCTCCCGTGTGGGGTGCACACCTGAGGCCATGTTCTTTCCCACCTCCTCCTGCGCTCACTCATGTGCTCATCCCCTGAAGATTTAAGCCCAAGTCGCAGCTTCAGCAGGGACGGGGTGGCCCTGCTCCACAAGGCCCCGTCCCATGAGGCTAAGAACCTCCTTCAGTTCCTGCAGACGCCCTGCTAAGGAGGAACAGACGCAGAATGTTTCACAGTGGGCTTCGCCTGCCCTGCGGCGAGCGAGGCGTGGGGCTGAGCTGGTGAGGGAGAGAGCCCTCACCAGGGAGCAGCATGGAGCTGTGGGACAGGCGCTGCCCATGGCTGGGGGAGCTGGGAGGCAGCGGCTGCCCCCCCGCTGGGGGCTCTCTGCTGCAAGGAAGGGGTGGGGGGCAGACCTGCTCTTGCTCACCGTTATGTCTCTGGGGCCTGGCGGCAAGTCTAGACCTCTACTCCTGCTCAGGGAATATTTGTGTATTAGATAGAAAAATGATGAGTGAGCAAGTGCAGCCAAAGAGAAGTCCAGAACCAAGCTTCTCGCAGAAGTTAGAGCTGAGCCGTTCCTAAGGAGCTGGAGGATGCTTTGCAGCTACCAAATGGGGAGAGGAGAATGTTCAGAAGGAGCCGCGGGACCAACAGCCAGACGTGAGGTGGACGAGGTCCATGTTGGATCTGTGGGTGAAGTGGGCTCGTCTTCCTAAGCCTTTACCAACAAGTGCCACCGTGGAAAGGCAGGTGTGTGCACGTGTGCGTGTGTGTGCATGTGTACAGGGAAGTAGAGGAAAGAGCAGACCGAAGAGCAGACGTCTTGCTCCCAAGGTGCTGGACACCTTTGCAATACTGTCCTTCTGTGAGGAGCTAGGGGACACGCGTCTCACTCTGTCACCTTACTCTGCCCCCTGCCCTGAGCCCTTCAGTGAGAAGGCAGGGGACGTGGTGCCTCACTCTCTGTCCTATAAACCGTACATGTACATGCTTCCCCAGACCGTGTCACCCGACCTCTGATCTAAGTGCACCACCTGTCCACAGGGCTCACTGCTGCCTGTGAATCCATGAGCATCCTCCTTGGGCCATTTCTCCTTCCTGACAAAGCACTTGCCTGCTGAATTAGGGCCCTGGGCTTGGGGCACTGTCTTCCTCCCTGAGCCCATTCAGCGAGCCCCACAAGGCCAACGTGGGCATAGGAGCTCCCTGTGCAGGTCAGGAAGCATCCTGCCTCCCCTGCCATCCAGGACAACCTGTCCTGGGGCCTGGCACACCCAAAAGTTGAGGACATCCTGAGTGGCACCTCTTCTAGTACTCTTGATCTGCTGAGCGTCAGGCGTGGCAGCCCCCTGAAGTGCCAGCCGTGCAGCCTGGTGATCCCAGCGCTGGCTGGGAGCAGTGGCTCGTGGCCACTGTTAGCAGCAGCAGTAGCAGTACAAGATGAAGGATGGGTGCACGGAAGGTGCGTGGCTGTCACAGCATCTGAAACCCCAGATTGTAAGTTAGAGCATGGAGTCAGGAGGAGCTGGACCTGCAAACTTCTGATAGCACTTTGAGTGTGAGGAGCGCTTGGAAGGAGAGGAGCCCTGAGCCACAGGCGCCTGCGAGGAACATGTGTCACTCCTGGCGAGGTCACACACTTGGTCTGGCCGAGGGTGCTTTGCTTGAGCCCACGGGGGCTGGAAGAGACCCTGGCACAGGAGCTGGGGCCACAGCCAGGTTCTCAAGCACACGGAGCTGGTGATGGAGGGAGGGAGGAGGGTCAGATCAGGCAGAAGACTGTGTCACCCTCCCTGCAAAAGGGACAGCGAGGAAGGAGAATAAGAACAGTGCCAGTAGCCAGGGCTCACCTGGGTCCTCGCCCCAGGAGGGAGGAGAGGTGAGGGTCAGTTCCCATAGCAGTGGGGTTCGGGTTGCAGTTGGCCTTTGGGGCAGGAGGGAGCTCGTGTGCAGGAAGAGCATGGAGCGCCACGTGGTGGGACTGGAACTCAGCTGGGGACAGGCGTAAGGGGCAGTGGAAGAGGGCAGGGCAGGTGTCCAGAGGAGTCATCCCAAAGGCTCCTTCCCTTTTCTGTGGAGAGGGACAGTGCGGTTGGCCGGCCAACCCACATGCCCGGCTGGGCTCAGCTGCTGAGACTTCTTTCCAGGTGGAGAAGGGGCCCCTCGCAGCCCAGCCCTGCAGGCTGTGAAGGACAGCGGGTTTCGCCTGAAGCTGCAGCTTGTCGGCTTCCCACAGCCCTAGGGGCAGAAAGGGCCATGTGCACAGAGTGCGAAGCATGCCAGAAGTCAGCCAGGGGAAGCCGCGCCAGCGGACAGCAACGTCCTTGGACTGACCTTGAGCTCAGCGTCGACCAGGCTGGATCCTCTGTGGATCCTGAGGCAGGCTATCAAAGCGCTGAAAAGCTGCGGTACTTTGAAGAGCTGGCTCTGATGTCAACATTCTGATGTTTAACGTAAATTCATAGGGTTTTTGGCCTCACGGTTGTACTGCTTAGTTTTAGATAATAAGCTTGATTTTTTAGGTTTAAAGAAAAGTTTTAGGTTTAAAGAAAAGTCAGGTGGACAACGTGGCTGCTGGGTATCCCCACCCATGCCACGGTTTCTACCCCCTGAACGTGCTGAATTGGGTGGGACAGTGTTCTACTGGAGAGAGTAGCTTACTGGAGGGCTCTGTGCATGGGGAGCCCTGTGGGTTGGCAAATGCTGTGCGTCCACCATTGGGACGCAAAACACAGTGACTCCCTGGCCACAGACCTCCAGTCATGGATGGAGCTGCTGAACTCATTCACGTGCGAGTTTCTGTGCAGATATGCTTTTCACTAGGCAAATACCAGGGACAGGAGTTCTGAACCATACGTAAGTGTGACTGATGTCGACACAAGGCCAGGCTTCTCCGAGGTGGCTGTCCCTTCTGCATCCCCTCAGCATGAGTGAAGGTGCTGTTGGTCAGATGCTGCTTCCGGCCTCCCACTGTGAGAGTCCTCAGCCTCCACCATTCCAGAGGCTGCAGCAGTCGCTCATTGCTCTTCTGATTTGCATTCTCTGTTGGAATATGCTGATTAGCCTCTATTTTTATGCTCATTTGCCATTTGTTCAAGTGAGGTGTCTGTTCAGTCTTTTTGGCCACTTTTTAACTAGTTGTTATGTTTCTTATTGTTAACTTTTAAATATTCTTTGTATATTTTGGATACTGATAGTATAAGAGACTTGCAAAGATTTTCCCCTAGTGTTAGCTTGCCTTTTCCTGTTCTTAAGAGTATTTTTACAGAACAGTTTTAACCCTAGTGAATCGCACCTTCTTTTTTTTTTTTTCTTTCATGGATCATGTGGTTGGTGTCATAATTGCATTTTTAAATATATCTCAAGCAATTTGGCTTAAAAAGAGTTATTATCTTAATTTATGTTTATTTTGACAAGATTAGAAATAGATAAATATGTACATAACTTTTAAAAATGGCAAAGTCAGTTCTAGTTACGTGTATATCTTTTTGTTGTTTTGGTGGATTCATACTATTTTGTTTTTTTTTTTTTTTGCTTCTGATGCTGCTGATGTTGACGACACTGATGATGATAGTGAGGCTGATGGTGGTGTTGATGGTGATGATGGTGGTGGGTGATGTCATTGATGATGTTTTGATGTTGATGGTGATGTTGATGGTGATGGTGGTGATGATGGTGTTGGTGGTGTTGATGGTGGTGAAGTTGATGGTGATGGTGATGATGGTGGTGGTGAGTGATCTTATTGATGAGGATGATATTGTGATGTTGATGGTGATGGTGTTGATGGTTTTGATGATGGTGATGATGGTGGTAGTGTTGATGATGGTGATGATGATGGTGGTGGTGTTGATGGTGATGGTGATGGTGGTGTTGATGATGGTGACATTGATGGTGATGGTGGCAATGGGTGATGTTAAGGATGAGGATGATGTTTTGATGTTGATGGTGGTATTAATGATGACATTGTTGATAATGATGATAATGATATTTCTTGATGTGATGATGATGCTGTTCATGATGATGATGATGATATTGCTGCTGCCGGTATTGGGCTGTGAGTATCAAACATGTCTTTTGGCAGAAATACATCACACTCTTCTTGCTTTTGCCAATCAATGCTTCAAGTCCTTCAAGATGGAAATGATTTGAATACAAAATTATTGACTTGCCTCAGTCTCTGCATTAGCTCAGTCAATTGGTTGGAGACCTGGCATCCTACCACTGAAGCCAACAGGAGAAGTCATGTCCTGTGTTTTCATTTTAAATCTGGTTTCTATTGTTTTGCTGTGTCATGTCCTAGAATCACGCCTTACTGGGTATGACTTATGACTTATGTTTTTCTTGTTTACGATGCTGCCTGTTTCCAGGCCGTGACGTTCCCCAGCCTCTGCAAGGCTGGGCTGCTTCTCACACAGAGAGCTGTGGAGCTCACCCCTGCATCCTGAGGTTTGCTGAGGTTCTGCTTGGTACTGTCTCCTCAAAGACTGATTCCCGAGCCATCCTGTGAGTGGCCTTCCACCAGGGAACCGTTTCTCTGAGGGTTTCCTTCAGGCCGCTCTTCCTATTCAGAATCGCGCTGCCTTTCTGTCTACTTGCTTGGGGTCTGCCTCTCCACTGTGTCACTCCCTGGAGGGCAGGGGTTGCCCAGCCTGGCGCAGCTGCCCTGCTTGGGCTGCTAAGGACTTGTTGGAGAACCAGGGCACCTGTGAGCAAATACTCTGACAGGTTCCTTCAGCGATACAGACATGCTGCTGGCAAAGGTTGCCTCTGGATTTTGTTTTGGGAAGATTGTAATATACTAAGTTTCCACTTGGCGCTGTCGGTCCTGTGTGTAGGTTGGGCACATGCTTCTGTGTGCTGTACAGGAAAAGAAAGCATAGCTCAGAAGGTCTTCTTTGGGGTTTGAAGTAATTTCTTAACACCATGCTGCTTCTTCTTAGTTAATATGAAATTCAAAAGGAGAGGAAAAGACAGAGACCATGAAAAGTCCTCACCACTGTCGTTCAACACACGTGATGTGCCGAGGGCAGAGACCAAGACAGCTTGAAAACCACTGATGGGGACTGGCTGTGTGCAACTGTGAACGGGGCGGGGCCTGCTACAGGGTGTATGTCACTGGGGTGTACTTTTGGGTTTAAATTTGATCTCCCTGCTTCCTGGTCGCCACGCCTTTCTGCCGTGATGTTTTGCCTCTCCTTGGCCCAGAGCTGTGGAGCCTGCCATCTGTGAACTGAACCTCTGAAACTGAGAGCCAGCATAGCCTTCTTCTCTGCATTGTTCTTGAAAGGCTTTTGGTCACAACGAAACAACAGCAAGAGCTGACTGAAACAGAGGAGGTGGCGTGGATATGGCCGGATGTTGCCTTTAGCCTAATCAGGATCAAATAGCAGAGGAGAAACACTTGAAAAGCCTGCATTTAGCCAGAAAAGTGCTTGTCAAATGGGGACCAAGGAGGTGTGGTTGTTCAAGAGATTGCAGCCACTGAAGAGATGTTACGCACTTTGGCCAGAAGCAAGAGGAGAGGGGGTTGAGGCATTTCAGGAATTGGCAAGACCAGACTCACCACAGGTTCTAGGGAGTGAAAGTAAAAAAGTCTCTGAGAAGAGTCCACTGGGCCACCCTTTTTACACGGGGGTGTCCTAGGAAGTGGCTTCGCCATGCTCAGCCACCCAGACACTCAGAGGCTGCTATAGCCATGGTCCCTGGGAGGCTCGGGCACTGCTTGAGATGGCAGCAGACTGTGGTGCCAACCCTGTGGTGGGTGCTGTTTCTGTAGGATGGCAGGATGCTGAAGGTAGGGGTCATGGAGGCTCCACTGAGATTCCAGAGGAAGGTCTGGGGGCAGGAGAAGAAGGCAGCCCCCGGCAGGGCAACGTGAGAAGGTGTGGGGAAGTTCAAACTGAGATCAAGAGATGCCAACTCATAGGAAGTCTGCCCAGGAAAGCTGCAGGAGCAAGCCAACAGAGAGGCCTTGTGGGCTGCACCAGCAAAGCCACAGAGGCAGAGGTGCAGAGGGAGCTTCATGACGCAGTGCGCCCCAGATGCCGGACGCGAAGCTGCAGGACCTGTTTGTCCAGCCACGTTCTGGTCTTGATTTAGTTTGACTCCTTTCTATGCCCCGTTTCTCCCTTTTGGAAAGGAAATCTTTGCTCTGTTCTATTATACATCGGGTACTTGGCACTTGCTTTTGATCTTTACAGGAGGAAAGAGCTAAGAATTTACTCGACTCTCAGAAGTGATTTTGAACTTAGAATTTGTGCAATGCTGGCATTGCTAAGGCCATGGGGACGCTTGGCAACGAAGTGAGGTGGGCATGAGCTTTGGGAGTCAGGGACAGAATGTTGTGGTTTAGACATGAGTGTCCCCCAAAGCTCCTGTGAGAGACAATGCAAGAAGGTTTAGAGGTGACATGACTGTGTTATGAGAGCCTCAACCTATCAGCACAGATCCACTGATGCGGACTAACTGCATGGTCCTGGAGGCAGGTAGGCTGTAGACAGAGGGAGCGGCCTTCAGGGTTTGTATTTGTCCTTGGTGAGCAGAGCTCTCTCTGGCTCCTGGTTGCCGTGTGTCTGAGCTGCTTTCCCCTCCACACCCTCCACCGCTGCGTTCTGCTCACCGTGGGCCTAGAGCTATGAAGGAACCTCTGAAACTGTGAATCAAAATGAGCTTTTCCTCCTCGACATTGCTCTTCTCAGGCGTTTTGGTCACAGTGACGAAGGGCAGATGACAACAGTACTGTGTCTCTCCCAGGCCGATCCCAAAGCAATAGGAAGAGTCATGGTTACTGAAAGGACCAGTGGAGGGAAACAGAACAACACAATAAATCAAAGAAAATAGCTCCCTTTGCTTAAGCAAGTCTGTCACAAATTCAGGGGGTCTGTTTTACTTAAAAGCACATCAGCGTTCCTTGGATTCCGTGTTCCCAAGACCCCCTTTGGAAAGTGTTGCTCTTGCCCTTGTTGATGATTTTACAGGAAACAGAAGCCAGTGTTAGTTCACATAGTCGTCAGGCTGATTGTAATCATGTCGTTAGCAACACTTGACCATTATCTGATTGGTTGTAGCTCATGATAAAGAAATCTTCTTATTTGTACATTAAATAAAGGCAAAAATACATACGGGATATAGTGTAAATCCCTGATTTCTGTTCTAATTCCCTAGTTCAAAGCGTGAATTGGAGTCAATCTGAAATCAGGTGCAGCTTTAATTGGGAGTCTGTTCTGTAAACACAGAGGACGACTGGATGGAAACTCTTTCCTCTCAGTGCCATATAAGAGGTCACATTGCACCCTGTGAGGATATGTTCTCAGGGGCGGCCATCTCTGGCCTCTCAGTCTTCACTTAATGTGCCCCAGGCACTCTGAACGCTACCCTCTCTAGCTCAGAGGTCTTGTGTGCATTCTGCACTGTTCTGACCTGCCCCTGAGCCTGTCTTCCCCAGGAACACTTTGCGAGAGCAGACGGAGCCTCGTGGTCCTCAGCATCGGCAGAAGGGCCAGGAGTGTGGGAGCGGCTCAGTGAATGCTCACAGAAGTGCCCAGACCAGAGCAGCTGGCCAGGGACTCAGGATGCAGTGACATCAAGACTCCCACAGGGAATGGAACAGTCTGAAATCAGCGGCCTGGCAAAGCGTAGAGTCGGTGTTGTGTGGGGACTGTCTGAGTGGCTCACAGACTCAGTCCTGCGTCACTGTGTCCGCCCACTGGAAACGGTCCTCCTGGTGCCACGAGAGGCTTACGGTCATCTAGCAACCTGCAACAGTCTAGGTTCCGACCCTGGTTTAAGGAGGTTGGGCCTTCAAACTTATTTCCCATCACCCTAACGGCCACCCCTTGCTTAGCCTTGTGCTGAGGTGATCAGCTCTGAATAGGTTCATTTGGGGGAATTTAAATCTGTTTAATGAACTCTACAGATGGTTGCTTTGAGTAGACTCAGTTAAATGGCATTTTAAAAATCAAATGAATGGTCCCTAATCATGGCTATCTTTTAAATGAAAGGATATAAAACAACAAACTTGCCAAAAATTGCTTTGATTCAGTTGCTTCAGAACACATTTATCAGACTATTCAAGTTGTGTCTATTTTTAATCAGAGATATCAATAATCAAGAGGAAAATTCTCTCTTTATTCCAAATGGGAAAAACCTGACAAGCTGGGGGGGGGGGCTGAAACCCGCATGAGCCTTGAGATAAGAACTCTGGTGTGTGTGGCTATGGGCGAGTGGAGTTTTGCAAAAGCAGTGTAGTCGAGATTCAAGTCCCAAAACAACATGTCTTTCACCCATTTAGAGTGCAGTTAGTGGGCTTTGGCATTCCATGGCGATCCACAACTCACAACACTGCCAGTTTTAGAGTCTAGTTTCCTCAGGAAGAAATCCCATCCACTTTGTCATCACTTCTTGTGGGGCAGAGTGCCCGCACCCCGCTCCGGCGGGCACCACAGTGCTTCATGTCTCTATGACGCCTGCTCCAAGGGTTTCTCTGAACCACAGCGTACTGTGCTACAGGCTCTTATAACAGGCTTCTCCTGCTTAACGTGTTCTCAGAGCTCATACACGTCAAGGCAGATGTCAGTTCCTCATTTCATTCTGTGGCCAAATGAGATCCCACTGCCTGGTCTGACACATTCTTTACTCACTTGTCAAATAACAAACTTTTGGTCGTTCCCACCTTTTGGAATAATGGTGCTATAAACATTCGTATGGCACTGTGTGTGCATGTGTTTTCATTCCTCATGGAACGTGTCTGGGAGAACTGCTGGGTCACACAGTAGCTACCTCCGTGTTCATCAGGTGAGGAAATGCACAGGTGTTTTCCAAAGTAGCTGCACCCTGTGCACTCCCTCCAGCACATGAGGTTCCTGAGCTTCCATGAAGTGACAGTTAATCCAGCCCTCAGGTCTAGCCATGGTGTTGGGTGGAAGTGCTGCTCACTGTGCTGAGCTTGGACCTGACTTGTGAGTAACAACGTCCAGAGTCCTTATCTATATGCATTGCCCATTTGTATATCTAATACCTGCATCCTAACCTGAAAGACGGGGGATATGGAGAATCACAAGACAGGTGGAGACAGAGAATCCTAGGCAGCCCCTGTCTTGTGAGTCTCCTCATCCTCCAGTCTGAGGATTCTCTGTCTCCACCTGTCTTGTGAGTCTCCACGTCCTCCTGTCCTAGGATTCTCTGTCTCCCTGTCTGTGAGTCTCCACGTCCTCCTGTCCTAGGATTCTCTGTCTCCCTGTCTGTGAGTCTCTGTCTCCACCTGTCTTGTGAGTCTCTACCTGCACCTGTGAGTTAGCATTCTTCATTTCCACCTGTCCAGCTCTCCAGTTTGGAGCAATACTTTCCCTCTGACATCAGCATTTTTAACCTGTCACTATATCTAAGAACAATCAGGTCTTTCTCAGGCCTTATTGTCGACTCATGAGAAGGAAGCGCTTACCACTCTCACCCTTGGAGCCCAAGAGACAGTTTCCTGTTCTTGGTAAGTGAATTGACGGGGTCAGAGACAAAGTGATAAGTGTAGAAGGCACACGTTGAGCATCTATGCCCTAGACTGTTTTAGCCATGGAGCTGGACGTCGACCTGCGTCGTCTTTTGTCATCTGCCCAACTTCCTCTGAATCAGAAAAGTCCTTGTCACTGTGGTGCTTCCAGAACCCAGGGAAAGCATGTCCTGGTGGGCTTCCTCCCCTGTACCTTCTCATTCCTGCACTCATCTATGGAGAAGGTTAATTATTCCATCAAATTGACTGACCTCAGAAGCACAGGTCCAAGAGAGGGAGGGTGACCAGAGTCCCGCTGAAGCTGTACCAGAGGCTGGTCTGCGTCTGAGTGGGCGTCTCCCTGCCGCCCCTCTGGAACCGTTTTCCAGTGGTCTTAGGAAGGAATGGGAACGGATTAAAGTTGAGGAAATCTAGGAATAAAGAAGTCAAGTGGTATTTTAGTAAGAAACCGTGGATGGTCTCAGGAAATTCAAACCTATAAGTTTCCATGGTCTGTGCCCAAACTATTCACCGATAAAAGGCTTAAGTAAGGATGTGAAAGACGAAAATCTAGATTGTGTGCACAGCATCTGCTGACCCCAGCTTGGAAGGCCAGCGCTGGAAGCCTCTTCCCTGAAGGTAATGAGCCTGCTTCACCAATAGGCCTGCAAACCTCAGGACGGAGCCCTGTGGGAGCTCAGAGAGCAGGATCCCACAGGGGTCAGGAGGAGAGCAGTCAGCACCCCTGGGGGCGAAGACCCTGCTGAGTTCATTTCTCCCGTTTCCCACTTAAGTTAGAATCATCAGGCACTTTTGTTTCAGCTATCCTAAACACTTCATAGATCACAAAACATTTCAGGTTAAGAAATAAGACTTTTTTAGACATCAAACTGCTTTGGGGAAGCATTTGGAACAACCAAAGTTCTAATACAGCTCTGGTGGGCGTCCGTGAGGTTATTTTTTTTTTTATTTTTTTGCAGGTTGTATAGGTTTATTTTTCCAATACCACAAGAACAGTGATGAGGTTTTAAAAACAGTCCAGGATCATGCACTTGTGTTGATCACCTGCTCCCATGACATCCCGCCATTTTAATTCCAAGTGTGTGTCCAGCAGAAACGCTCCTGAAGGTACACACAGGAGCTGCCACGGCTCCACGGCTGATAAACCAGAACTAGGAGCAGCCAGTGTGTTGGCTGGTGCTCACACATGTGATGGGCTGTGAGATGGCAAGACGTGACGGGACGTGATGGTGACGGTGGGCAGCGATGGTGGTGTACTTTTGCTCTACCTCACATGAAAGACTGAACTGCAGTGTTGTGTCACAGAAGCAGTGCAGGAGAGTGACCCAGGTTCTGTTCCTATAGAGTCGAAAGACAGGCCACATGAAGCTGTGGCATCCAGGTCAGGGCCGAGGCCTCCTCTGGACTGGTCAGGTGGCTTGGTGTCTAAGAAAAGCAGAGTGTGAGGGAAAAATTTCTTCCCAGAAGACGGCAGATCTCCCCTGAAGTTAAGATGGCCTTGTCGGAAGCCCAAATGTCATGTAAGGATGGACCAAGGTGTTGGCCGTGAACCCCACGTGACCTCTGCTCCGACAGCTGCCCTCCTGAGCACCAAGTGTGCTGCAGGACATGGGGCCTGTCACACTGCCCTGCAACCTGCCCCTGCACCCCATCCAAGCCCTGTACCCCCTCCAAGCCCTGCATCCCCTCCAAGCCCTGTGCCCCCTCCAAGCCCTGAACCCCCTCCAAGCCCTGCACCCCCTCCAAGCCCTGCACCCCCTCCAAGCCCTGCACCCCCTCCAATCCATGTGCCCCCTCCAAGCCCTGTGTCCCCTCCAATCCATGTGCCTCTTCCAAGCTCTGTGTCCCCTCCAAGCCCTGCGCCCCCTCCAAGGCCTGAGTCCCCTCCAAGCCCTGCACCCCCTCCAAGCCCTGCACCCCCTCCAAGCCCTGCATCCCCTCCAAGCCCTGCGCCCCCTCCAAGCCCTGAACCCCCTCCAAGCCCTGCACCCCCTCCAAGCCCTGCACCCCCTCCAATCCATGTGCCCCCTCCAAGCCCTGTGTCCCCTCCAAGCACTGTGCCCCCTCCAAGCCCTGCGCCCCCTCCAAGGCCTGAGTCCCCTCCAAGCCCTGGGCCCCTCCAAGCACTGTGCCCCCTCCAAGCCCTGTACCCCCTCCAAGGCCTGTGCCCCCTCCAAGCCCTGTGCCCCCTCCAAGCCCTGTGCCCCCTCCAAGGCCTGTGCCCTCTCCAAGCCCTGCGCCCCCTCCAAGCCCTTTACCCCTTCTAAGCCCTGCACCCCTCCAAGCCCTGCGCCTATCTCCATGCCTCATACAAAGCCAGATGCCGTGGACATCCCCGATGGAGCAAGTGTGTCTGAAGGGATGCTGGACAGGGCTGGGGCCACGAGGGCCCTGAGGTTTCCATGGCTCATAGGGGCTGCCTGCAGCCAGCAGGGACTGGGCACCAGGCGGGGTCTGGGTCTTCTGTGAGCCTGATAAAGGTCTGTAGGAAGGACGTGTCCTGGCCAGGTCAGTCACTGTGTGACCCTCCCCAAACTCAGGCTCTGGATTAGAGGGGAGTTGAGCCTTCAGAGTGCACTTACTGTAGAACCCCCACCCCCAAGCCAGGGTGGGCGTGTGGGACCACCAACGGCCACCAGGACCCTCTGTCCCACATGCTGTTATCAACAGCAGCATCATCCAAGGGAAGCTTAAGCTAGGTCCAAAGTCCTGGGAAAACCAGTCAGCACACTTCAGGCTGACCGCTTCCCTTCTGTGTGATGGATTGTGTTCACTGAAGCAGGGAGCCCCCAAGGAGGCAGCAGATAAACGGAGTCATAAGGAGCCCCGGAAAACACCACAGTACTGAAGACACGCAGCCACCGATTCCTTTGAGGACAGCAATGGAGACAAAGCTGAAGTCTCTTGGAACTCCTGGCTGAGCAGGGCTGGCCTTGGCCGGACAACGAAATCAGCATCTGCTGAAGGGTGCTCAGGTGGCCCCACGCTCCTGTGGAAGGGTGCTCCAGGTGGCCCCACGCTCCTGTGGAAGAGTGCTCCAGGACCTCCCTCGGACGCCGCCCCACATGTGCCTTTTCCAGGAGGGTGAGGAGGAAGACTGGGAGTTGAGGACAGGGTTAGCTGCTGTCAGCGGCTGGACTGCTCTGGGGAGGGCGCAGGTGGCATCAGAGGCAGACGGGCACTCCTGGGTGTCGCTGGAGCACCCTTTCCTTACGGAGCACACTTTCTGATAATTATTTCCTTTCGATCCACGATGCAGTGATGGCCTGTGGTGAGCTGGGGTCTATACACCGTGAAGCTCTGAGTTCTACTCTCCCGGGAGGAGCTGGCT